>NC_072737.1:131634237-131894113 GCF_026930045.1 Uloborus diversus
CTGAGAGAGCGCTTTTTTCATTTTGTTCCACTCGAGTGACTTTGGGAATTCAAAAACGGCTCCATTGAAACTTTCCCATCCGAGAGCCGAGGTACTGACATTTAAAGATAGATGGTGGAACCTTGCTTTTCGAAATGGTGGAAATGTTATTGTCTGTTTTCACTTCTCTAAAATGAGTAACGTCCCAGAGTAGGCCGTTTTATACGTTTGGAGCGATGCCAATCGTTTTTGAAAGTTTGCAGACGATTGAGAAAATTATAACATTGCGAATCGTGCTATGGAGAATTTTGGGATAGATGAAATAATTTGGTAAAAGGAAGTCCTATAGAGAGCATATAAATGGTTTCAATTGAAGTTAAATACTTTAGCTTTATAATTGAGGCTGCACTTTTACATGGCCATAAACATGGATATAAGACCAAGTGATAGGGACCATTCATTAATTACGTAAGGATTATTTTGGCAATTTTTGAACCCCTCCCCCCATGCCCCAAGAAAGGATGGTAAGATTTTTCACCCCGTCCCCCCACACCTATTCTTACGTAAGATATTATTTCGTTTTCCAAACAAATACAATATTGTTAGAAAAGGATCAGTTATACTAAAACTCCCAATTTGACGAAAATCAAAGATTTTTTTATTTTTCAACGGATAAGTTATATGTATTATTTCATAGTTTTACCAATACATTACATTTTACATTATTCATCCTTTGTAAAACAAGTAAAAGACAGCACTTACTAATACGTTTCTTCCCTTCCAGAAGCAAATGAAATATAATCCCTGCCAAACCACGCGATTTCTAATATAAAATATCAATTTGGAAAATATTGCGTAAGAATGGCTTTGACCCCCCCCCCTTCCCCCCAGTAAGGGTAGGTACAGATTTTCCAATAACCCTCCCCCTCGGAACCCTAACGAAATTAATGAATGGTCCCTTGTCAAACTTGATGAAAGTACAAAAGGCATAGGATTTTCAGCTGAAAAAAAAATTAAGTCTCCGGTGGGTTGGTGTACAACTCTGTTCTTCCGAAGTACTACAGTACTGCCCCTTCGGCGCTGTACTTCCTTTGGCTTCGCTTAGCGAAATAAATTTAAATAACGTTTACGGTACGTAAATTACATTCCTTCAAAGGAAAAGATGAAAAAATAATCGCATTAAAAATTCCTCGCTTGCGTCGGTACATCAATTAATAAACAATGTATTAAAATTTTTCGCGGCTCAGCTCTACAATCATTCTATTCTGAACTATTCAACAACTGTCCCTTTAAGCAGAAAATAAAGGCTTCAGAAACACGAATTTACAGAGAAATTAAATAAAATTAACGGAAAGAAAACAAAATGATATTTTCATCTTTAGATGGTGTGATGAATTGCCTTTTCATGCGTTCATATGCACCATATCCCCCCCCCCCCCTTTCACTTGACCACGCACAAGCCTTATTATTGTAAAAATTTCAAATACTATCACAAATGTATTTGTATTATGAATAATTTATTCCAACCATCAATAGTTGGTTCCTATGTTTTAATTGAGTGCCTTAACAGCACTGGATTTCGAGAAAAATCTTTCTGTTAGTATAACAAATGGGAACTTGTTGTCTTGGGTACTGATTTAATGTCCAGTCTCGCCAGGGGCGAATACAGAAATAGATTTAGAGGGAGTACAGGAGAATAAAAGTAAAAAGTGACTCCTCAGAGAATTTTTCGTTACCAAGTTTTCACGAGTTCTTTTAAAATGCTTTTTAGGCACCTTTAATGTTAAATATTGATTCCATTGAAGAGGAATGAATGGATGAATCACGATATTATTACCTTTGAATTCTAAATCAGTGAATTTATCCAGTTAAATATTATTCATTAATATTGATCTCTGACTCCAATGTTACTCCTAAAGAAAAGAAAAATTTATTTTATTCAAATACTAGCTGCGTCGCCCAACCTTTACCGGTCTGCCTCAAAAATAAAGAGTTTTGCCAAGTAACGCATGTTCAATAGCCCGGCTGAAATAAAAGAAAAAAAAAGTAAAATTTCCCGTCAGAGTACTGACAACAGTCCCTAAAAATACCTATTTAAAATTGGACATTGGTCTCTAAAAATATCCATTCGAATGAGAAAACTTTGTAAGTCAAGTTTACAGTCCTAAATATCCCAATGAATACGGATAAATTTTGCTAAAAAGGTCACTAAAATCCAGGCAACAATTAAAAACACCAGACAATTAAAATCCCCATTAGAATTAGAAGAACAGTTTTAGGAACATAATACAGTCAGACCTCGATATATGGTCACTCGCTTAGAAGGTCATCCCGCATATAAGGTCACTTCTCTAAAGTCCCGGTTCACTGAATAGGAATTCTATGTTATATATTATCGGATATATGGTAAGGTCATAATACATTAACCGCTTATAATGTCACTTTTGTCTGATTTCTTTAAATGATTTCATTGCCTAATATATTCACTTCCAAGAATTTTCCGCGATATACGATCCTTAAAAAGTGAAAACTCATTTTTCCTATTAACGTAGTAAATTAACAGTAGAAAGTGAGTGTTACGACAGTGATACTAAAATATGAAGCAAGTAACGTGTGCACTCAGTATGTACATATTGCAAATTTTTACCAGTCATTAGAAGCCGAAGAAGATTTTCAGAAGATACTTAGAAACCATTGTGCTTAAACTAAAGAAAAAACGCGCCAGTCCTATATTAAAGTAATTTTAAGTAAGGTAAGTTGCACATTAGTTCCTTGCTTGGGCATATTTGAATGCAGTTTTATTCTAAATGGAAGTTTTAAAAAAGCATTTCAAAATTTCTTATTAATTCCAAAAATTTCAACTGGTTCAAATCGATTCGACTATTATAATTTAATTAACTGATGTTTTTGGACGTATTAAATTTTGAAAAGAATTAATGTATACATGCTTGTAAATACATCCTTATTTATCAATAAATATATGTATGAATCGGTTATAAGATCACACCGCTTATAAGGTCAGTTTTGTAAAGTCCCGTGGAGTGGTCTTGTATCGAGTTCCGACTGTAATTCTATATACATTAGTTCATAAAGGCTGTTACTTGATTTTGCGGGAAAAGATTTTACGGGTTATTATACAAAAACTTAGGTTTTTGAAGTTGGAATTCATGGGAATTTTTTTTTTCAATTTTTTAAAAAGTTACTTTATAATGTTCCTTTTAGGCACCTTTTTACTCTCACATAGTTAGTTACATTCTTTATTGGTTATTTTGTAACTTTCTTTTGTAGTTAAAATTTTGGATGTGGAACGGAGGGTAACGGATAGAGTAAATATATATATTTTAAATGTTATTTTTAAACTTTTCATTTAAATAAACATTGCATCTTGTATGAGGAACACGATTTGAACTGATTAAAATGTACACATCTTTCTTAAAATGGATTTTTAAAGAAAGTTGTATGCCCTATTTCTGATTGCATATCCTCCATTACATCTATACTGTAACGGAGGATACAGAAACCGGAGGATACAAATACTTATGTTTTGCTATATGATCTTTGTGTTGATTTAGGGTTAACGCAGCATGTTATTTAGAATTTACTTCAAAAAAAGTGATTCAATTTTTTGTACACAAATGATTTTTTTCCTTTTTAACTCAAGAACGGAGGATACACAAAGTTAAGGACCTGTTTGACTTCAAAGAGAATAATGCTGAAATTCTTTCACACTAAGTTCGTTAGCTTCACTATAAAGACCCAAAGTTGAAAAGGGCTGACTTGTGATTCTAAAATCTCTGTAATGAGCTGCCAGTACTGCCGTCTATAGGAAATTCTATTACTTAAATCCTAAACGGAAGATACAAGAAATACTGTGACAGTGATTCAAAAGATTATGAATGCTATATATATTTTTATTTTACAACATAATTCTTTTAACCTATTAAAAAAAATCAAATGATTTAAATTTCACTATTAGATATGCTATATTTTTTTTGTATTGAGTAAATAAATGTAAAAGTACATGGAAAAAATGTGTAACGGAGGCATACAAGTATCCCTCCGTTCCGTGAAAAAACATTTAAAATTGTTTATAACATCATTAATTTGTATTGATCATTTTCAAAATTTGTTATACTTTTCTAAATCTCATAAAAAAAAGTGCTTAAAAATAAATATTTTTTAAACTAACCAACCTGGACCTAAAAAAGCGCGTTTTTTGTAGAATGACCCTTTCCAATTACTTAATGGCTTTTGTACACCTTAAGGCCACTGAGTTATTTTTTGAGGTGGGCGAGATTCACAAATGATTTTTTAACTATCATCTTTTTCATTTGAGTCGTCAGGCGACCGCTAATTTTCTCTTTTATTACCTAGCAACACTACAGAAATTCTATTGCTTTGACGAATGCCATACTTCCACTTGATATCACTTGTTTCCATTAACTCCTGGCCATCTCCGCTGTTGATTTATTTCTGACATAAATAATTTCCTAAGAACGTAGAATGGACCATTCACGGAAGATTCTCGGTACATGAGCTTTATCACTTGCTACCTGGCTACAATATACCGAGATTCAAAAATTAACAGTTCTGATCTATGGCGACCTAGACAATTATAGTGCTGTCTTTTTTATTTAAAAAAATGGAAAGCAATTAAAACGTTTAAACATAAGCCATCAATAAACGACTAATATTGAAAATCTTTGTAAAGTAGACCCTCGTTTTACGCGGGGGTGAAACCGCATAATTTGAGACCTAATACAAGTGTTAAAATTGGGGTTTGGTTTCATAGATAACAAAATACTTCATGCTAGTGATTACTAAATGTATAATGAGTTTAATGTGTACTTATATCGACTTTTATGCACAACATGCATAAAGAAAACATAATTTAATTTCGTGTTGTTTATAAAGAGGAGCTGGCTATGATACGTCTTTTTGGCATTCATTAAGAATTTTTCTCTGTAATTCTTTGTAGAGCATTAAAGTATCCATGACCACTTGCGTCATTTCCATGATAGAATCTTCCTTCACTAACCAATCAGAAATATCATTTCTATTGTCTAGGAATGACTCAAAATTTTCAATGTGAACGTTTTTGGTAGTACGTCACCGACGTCAGTATCCTCGTTGGTTTTGACCGCCTTTGTCACTCCTAAAAGCTCTTCTTCCAGTGAGTTCTGAACTGTGTCAATTTAATAACTTTACTTCTGGAAAGAGCTCTGGAACCAATCGCATAAAATGTCTCCAGTGGCCCAAGCTTGATTATTAGCACGCCAAAATGCAGTTGATTACGAGTAATCTGCAATCTTTAGGAATTTGGATTTTAAAAGAGGGGAAAATTTTATCTGTTTACATTGCCGCATCCGCATAAAACCGAAACTCATCCCGTAAAATAAAATCAAGGTGTCAATTCTTAAACCGCGTATAGTCGAAACCGCGTAAGACGAGAATCTAATGTATTTTAAAGTTTTTATACAATTTTATTTTGCACTGAATTAACTTTCAGAAATATTGCAAAACACTGTATTTTGGACTGCAGATTTGTGTTCTGACGAAAATGAAAAGATAAATTCCTATTACCTTCTTGGTGCTTCTATTTATTTTAAAACTCGTCCAACATTATAATAAGGACAACGGGCTATCGGAATAAGGACAAAATAATACCCATTATAATGAGGACAACAGATCCGAAAAATCCTCATCAGAATTAGGTAAGAAGGATATTAAGGTAAAGAGGCAGGTAGAAAGTGTTATTGAAAAAAAAAGTATTTTAAATTAAAGCCTTGAAGAATAAAAAAATGGGTTTCGTATGAATTGAAAATTGAAAAATTTAAAAGCTTCATGCATGAATAATTATTTCTATATTTTTATTAATAGATTGAATGATGAAAATTTTAGTTAATAACCAAGGGCCTGGCCAGAGAAAATGAAGGTCCTCTTATATACCCCTCACAAAATTCTAATAAGTTAAAAAGGAACCTTCACAAAATTTCGATTGACCATATCGGACCTTTTATGTGGTATCATCTTTATCTTCTTTATCTTTACTAATAATAAAGTTGAAAGTCTATCCGGATCTCTCTCTCTGTCTGTCAGGATCTCTGTGACGCGCACAGCGCCTAGACCGTTCGGCCGATTTTCATGAAATTTGGCACAGTTAGTTTGTAGCATGGGGTGTGCACCTCGAAGCGATTTTTCAAAAATTCGATTTTGTTCTTTTTCTATACCCATTTTAAGAAAATTTTTCCGCGCAAATTATCACAACGTGGAATAGTAAACTATGAAATCATCATAACGTGGAACCGTAACATGGGCGAGCCGTTTACCATAGTCTACGGCCCCTATATATACGAGCCGACACATCAGCTTAAGATTAGCCATTTTGGATCGGAGCGTGTGTTTGAGTGGTTGTCTTTTCTGGCGAGTTATTATCGCGTTTGGTAATTGTTCACTGTAAGCACTTACTTAATGGCGGCACGTGAATTGCTGGCAAATTTGGCGAAATCCGAAACTTTGCTGTGGTAACCCTAGCAGCGCAACAATGAAAAATTCGATCCAAAATGGCTAAACTTAAGCTGATGCGTCGGCCTATCTATATAGCGGCTCTACCATAGCCAATTGGCAAGAAATACGTCATTCATTATTTGTTAATATACAGGCGAACCAAATGACCTTTTAATTTTCTACTACGGGCAAAGCCGTGCGAGTGCCACTATTTTTTTAATAAATGAGTAAGCAACCAGAAATCTAATCTATACTGATGTGATGGATAACTTTTATTTTACATTTTTAAATTTCACCAAAAAATTTAATTTTTCACAAAAACAAATTTTTCAACTCACAAAAATAGGACCCTGCGAAAAATCCTGGACTGACCCCTGATAATAATTTTTTTAACTGGATTTCATTCAGGTATTATCCAGTTTTACAGAGATAAGCTCTCCGTTAAAATTTATGTAAATAATTTTGAGAGTATACTTCGGTTTCTGTACATGTGCTAAGAAATTAAACATTAAAAATAACCCCAAGACCATTACTGAAAATACCTTACGTTTGTGTCATGCTATACTTTTTTTAGTGATAAGAATAAAAAGAGTTGATCGGGCAGAAGAATATTAAAAAAAATGACTTGACATCCATCTTATTTTTTCAAGGTCTCGTGAGTGCATTTGGACAAATGGATTTTTCCTCCCCTCGAATCCCAAAATGTAGGAACGGAGTACGGAAAGGAAAAAACTTCTGATAATCGAGAAATGAAATCAATCACTGATTATTTCGAATAAAGTAGCCTCTGATACAATCATGGGCGTGCACAAGGGGGCTGGGGGAGAAGGGACACTTGTTGCCCCGGGCCCGAGCTTGAAGGGGGACCAAGATTTTTAAAATGAGGGGTTAAATATAGGGGTAAACCAGAGCCATAGAAGAACAAGGGCTAGCTCGTTCCTTTGATCTTTTCATCCGCCGCGAAGTGGACAGCGAGAGGAGAAAACTCGTTTTTGACGTCATCGGGTACACTCCGCGGGACAATATCCACAGCGTATGCCGAAAGAACTGTAGTATGCCTTAGCTAAAATACAATTTAAGAATTTTTACTCTGTACAAGGGTTGTTTAAGAGGCAGTTGAAGGGGCCGAGGTCACTCCCAGACAAGGCTAAAAATCACTCATTATGAATAAGGATATGAATATTGTTTTCAAGGTTTAATTTTAATTTGGAAATGTTTTATAACATTTGACTAGGGTTTCTTCAGAAATAAGCGCCTGCTCCTGCGCTAAATCTGTTGGCAGGTTATTTTTCCTTCATGTTATGCTAAAGTAGACATAAAAGTCACATTTTTTAGAATCGAAAATTTTTGTGTGTAATTATATTTGAAAGTATTGAAAACGCCTTCACGTGCTGATGGCCTAGTTACTGAAAAAGTTCTGGAAACTTAAGCTTTCCCTCAAGATTTTCAAAGAGCTCAAAACACATCCAAAAAATTAGGAATACAACCTTCCTTTCTGTTTTTTAATGCTTTTTTTTTTATGGAATACTAACTTTGAAGCTGCTTCAATAAATACTTGGGGGAAGAATTTTAAAAAGTTAAGGTAAAGAGCAAGACAAATTTCATAAAATGTGGTGTACGAAGTTATTTTTTAATGTAGGATTTGGTTCAACCCTGTCACAATGCAACTTAATATTATATATAATGATATTTAATTAGCTTAGTAATGGCACTGTGAGACCGTAATAAATTTCCTTTAACCGTAAAATTACAATGCATTTAGATGCAATGCATGAAATTTCTTTGTAAATATTATTCAATAGATTTAACTTAATTTCTTGAAAACTGTATCCCCATGCTTAAAATAATTAATAATTCGCATTGATGTGACAATGACGTAAAGATGGGAGAGGGGAGATGGAAAATGAGCACTATATCTTGATTATCTCAATCGTATATCTATTTTTGTATAGGAGCTTTTTTTTTTGTGATCATTTAAAGCTTTTAAATCAGATACATTAGAGTTTTTATGATTGTACAAAAGCTAGGCCATTTAATTGTTCTTCTGTATTGAAAGACCAATTTCCTGACCCATATAAAAATGCTATTGAACTTTTTTTTCGAGTAAGAACATTTGGAAGAATTCGATATTTGAATGAAAAACTTTCTGAGGACAAAAGGTAAGCCGGCAAAAATATTTTTTTTTAATGGACTTTATCACAGAAAAAAACTTTGTAGAATATTCGGAAAGATTTCATTTATTACTGTAACGTAATGATTTGTAGAATTCAGACGTGAAGAAATTTTTCAGTCTACAAATAAGTTAGCTTTATAAATTTGGTGATAATCATTGAAGATTTAAATTTGGTTTACGTTGCTAAATTTCAATATGTTATTTTTAAATTGAAATGATTAAAATGCTGATTAACAATTTCAGTAAACACCTATTAATCTAAACTTCGCTTTATAAATAAAGAACGCGTTAGCGTAATAACGTATTTTTGTAAGGCTGTATTTTTATTTTTTTAACTTTTTCTAATGCAACTTTATATTTCATTCTCTTGAATTCAAAATACAATTTTTACTGTGTTCAAATATTTTACTTATGAACATTGGTTCAATTTATAGGTTATTTTGCTTAATTCGTTTTAAACAATCTAGATGACATGGATCCTCTATTAGTCCAGGTTAATGAGGTTCTACTTCAGTTTTCAAAAACAACATTTGTTAAGATTCTTGGTCAGAGTTATAGTTACTTCGTAAAAAAAACTTCCTCTAAAAAACATCGGCAGTATTTATATTCAAATAGGGTATCACGAAATTCCAATATGTTTTAGTTATTCCTTATATCTATCTTATCTCTTTCATTTTCTTTGAGACAAGTTGGAAAAAACAATATTATAATTATTTTTTAAAGTCTAAACTGACAAAATTATGTACACACAAGAGGAAACTTGACAAGCACAGTAAATTATTTTCATTTCTTTATAAGCTCAATTTTATTGTGCGAAATTTCCGCTTTCTACCCCTTTAAAACACGCATATTGGATAAAGAATATCCAAAACTACACAAGAGAAACTAAAAATTTGTATTGTGGATTTTAATTATGTTTTTGTTTTTAGTATCGCTTATTAACTTGTCGATGGGACTCAAAACAGTTACCCTTGTATTTCATTTTTTTTTTTTTTTTTTTTGAAGCTTAACCCTCAAGAAATTTTTAAACATAAAAATCGGAAAAGAGAGTGAAGAATTACGCAAGCAAGCACTATACAAATGTCCCAGATCGAGTGTACCCGGTGACGTCACTGGCACTTCTCCTCTCGTTCCTACTTTCGCGGCGCTAAGACCCAGCCCTTGTTCTTCTATGGCTCTGGGGGTAAACGATATGGAGGCCCGAAAAAGTCATTTGTGACGGCGAAATTTCTGTGCAAGCCCCTGGGGACTTGAGGGTAAACAATATGGAGAGTGGTCCGTAAAAGTCAATTGTTGTGACGTGCCCCAAAATTTCTATGCACAGCCCTGGATATATTCACATAACTGATCACATTTGCACAACACTACCATGTTGCAGTAGTTTTTAATTATTAACAACGGTACTTCAAAAAAAAAGTGGAATATATTTTGAGTAATTTGTGCTGTATTTTAAATTCTACTGCTGGGACCTTTTTTTTTTTTGAAAAGAGAGGAGGGGAAAAAAAACAAAGAATTAATTTTTTACTTTCACTTTTCAAAATATTAACTCTCTTTGGGTATTAGCGATGACAACCGGGAGGGGTTCGTAAAATCATGAGTTTCTAACCATGGCGAGGGTGAATAATAAGAATGAGACGTCGCATCTTTTATTCAAAATAAAAACATAGTGTTAAATTTGCCATTCGTAGAGACGTAAAATTTCCAGATATTTTGAGACGGAAGGGGGTTGGAATGATTGATTTTTAAAAATAAAAATATTTTGAATATCGCTATATTTCCAAAGAAAAAATAACAAATGTTAAATATTTGAAGATGTTATAACAATCCATGTCATTTTTCTTTTTTGACAAAAATGTAGGTAAAATTTTTAGTGTTAAAAACATTAGCCTGTATTTTTCTTTGTTCAAAACACCAAAATTTTTTGACCGATTTTATACACACATTAAATTTTTAATTAAACATTTTCACTAATTGATATTATTAATAGCTCTGTGATGTATACAAACATTTACAACGTTAATGAGAATAGTAGCAAATACTTTGGTGTGGAGAGGAATTAAATAATCTTAGAGTTTACCCCTTAACAACCCTACTTAAACAAAAGCATTAGAAAGTAAACTATTATTTAAATTTCGAAAGTCATAGTTTTGTGCCAGAAATTTCAAAATTTTCAACTTTCTCCGGCTGAAAAAAAAAAAAGAACGGGTAAAAAAAACTGGTTTTCCCCAAAATTTCCGTTTTCCCCCCAAACATTCATTTCTATCTCTAAGCTTTTTTTTTTTTAATATGTATACATTTTTTAATCTTACGTTTATTTTTAAAAACTTTAAAAGGGTACTTTTTTCTAATGATTTTATTTCGTTAGTTTTATCTTCCAACGAAAAATATCGATGCAGATTAAGGTTTAAAATTAAGTCCTAGTTAAAAGTTTAAATTTAACCTGCTTATGAATATTTTGGGTTCATAAAGTTATTTGGGTTTCAAAAGGATCCGGGCTCCCAACAGATTTTTAGTCTGTACCTACGGAGAAAAAAGGTTCGAGCCCAAAAATAATAATAATAATAATAATAATAAGAGGGGGGGGGAGCGAAAAGGGACTTTTATCTTAACTTTTAGTAGTTGAAAATTAAGTATGCACTGATTACCGCCAGTTGTCAGTAATCGACTGCTTCGCCGAATATTTAATAATCGGCCAATTTTCCTGATTACGGCTTTCTTTTTTTAACTACTTTAGTGCAAGAACAAGGAACGATGTAAATGAACAGGGGCGGGCCGCGTACGGGGGGGGGGACACCTGTTGGTCCGGGCACAGCCTGAAAGGGGGGAGGGCGAGATTTTCAAAATGAGAGGTAAAATATATGGGGGCCTGTAAAATCATTTGTGACAAGCCCCAAAATTTCTGTGCACTCCACCAGGCTGAGCTATCGGTATTTTTGCTGTTACTTTTTTCGTAATTGGCTTTATACATCTGAATCTAAATAAAATATTTTTTATCAAATTTTTAATAGACCTTTTCTTACTTCTTGATAATTTTAGTTATTTTCCTGCAGGAATGTTACTGATCTAGTGAAACATTTCAAACGTACGTGAGAATGTCTTACAGAGATCACCTGTCATGTTTAAATGAACGAAGCCGTTCAAATGAACAAAATCAATGAACGGGGGGAAAAAAGTGAATGATCCCTCTGATGGACGGATTATTAAAAAGAACGACTTTGCCCGCCTCTACAAATCACTTGACTGCTAATGACGAAAGACTAAATTTCTCAACGAATTTGAAATTTTAATTTTATATCTGTTTATTTTCGTCTTAAAGCAAAACAAGCTAAATAAATGAACTAATTTTATTCTTCAAACAAAAGAATTATAAAAAAAATTTAGAAACAGTGTGAGATTGTATCTCATCTTAAAAACATCCTCCCTTACCTTCTCATAATTAACTCAGATGGAATAAAAGTCGGTATGATTAATCCTCCCTAGCAAGTTTCACTTTTAGCAAGGAATTCTATGTAGCGTGCGCAAAAGCAGAAACGGAAAATAATTGAAGGCCGCAGTTCCCGGCTTTTCATTACTGGATCTTAGCTTTATCTTCCCCAAATCGCGTGCAAAAAAAGGAATTCGGAGATTCAGAAAGTCGATGTAATGAACAATTCACGTGTGATCATAAATAATTAAGAATAATGCATCAGTAAATAGTTGCCGAAATCCTGGTTTCCATAATTTCTAAAAATGCATGAGTTTTCCAAAGAAACCATTAGCAGAAATTGTCTCGATAAATTTTCATCCTTGGAGATTCTTTCGGTTTAGCGTTATGTTTCAGAACTGTCAGTATAAGATGAAATGAATGTTACTGCATCATATCAAAATTTCACCTTCTTTAAGAACAATACGAGATGAAATGTACCGTGTCGACATGGACGCCCATATGCAAAATTTTAAGGGGGAGAGGCAGATATTTTCCCCATGGAAAAAAATTTCAGTGCCGATAAGAGTTGTTAAAAAAATTGACATTTTTAATGACTGGGTGGAGAAGAAATATTTTTAATTGACATTTTTAATGACTGGGTGGAGAAGAAATATTTTTACATTTTTTCAAAGAAAAAAGTATTAAATGTAAGGAAGTTCTAATTTCAAGGGAGGGGGGGCTTGAGCCCCCCTTCATATGGGCGCCGATGCGTGTCGATTTCAATGGCATTGGAGTTGGGGTTTTAGAATATCAAGAAAATTATGATCAAGAAGAAAAGTTCATGTTTTTTCTTTCCTTTTCAGAAACATGATCATAAAAGCACCGTTACGAAAACATGAAATATGTAGTAAAAATACTGTGTGAATTTCAAGGGTTATAATTTTCCAATGCAAAAAAAAAAAGTTTTGTTCTTCTCATGTCAGTCAATATTTTTGTGACAAACCATACATTTTTGCGGTTTAACAAAAGAAACTTTTTTTTTCTTCATCTTTTTTTTTGCGGGGGGGGGGGGGACCAATGGTGCGAGCCCACCATTTACCGAAAATACTAGGGTCTTATATACTCTCTGATTTCACGGATTTACCCAGGAAAACACGGGAATCCCTGGGAGATGGTTGGTCAAAGGTGGAGCTCATGGTTGGCCAACGGTAGGCAATGTCCGCTCTAGCAACCGTTACCCAACCAACCATTTGCCAAAGATCTTCTATAGTACCTAACAATTTCCCAACGATAGCCCATCGAAAATATTCACGGTTGGTCCAAGGATGCCCAGAAACTATAGGGCCATCGTTGGCTCACCGTTCGATGACAACCCACCATTCCTCACAGGTTTCTGCCATTAGCCACCGTTGGCCAACCACTCATCACCGTGCGTGCTACTTGGAACACCCTCGTGTCCAGTGGTAACCATTGCCTACATAATTTACCCCCACTAGTACCTGTAGAGAGAAGGGGCGGCAAATTTCAAGTTAGCAGGCACGTCATAAAGGGGGATCAGGGAGATCTAACAACTCCCTCTCGGAAGAGACACTTTGACTTTGAGAAATTTATGTTCTTTTTACATATAAGTGGGCATGGTTTTTGTTGTTTCTTGATAGCCATTTATTTACATTAAACATACCGTCTGCCCCCCCCCCCCCGGCAAAATTCGAAATGACGGCATGCAAGTAACCTTAGGGGTGGCGTGAAGCGAAATTCGGCTCTGGTGCATTTTTCTATCAATATAAAGGCATAATCCCCTTTTAGCAAACATTTGCGAGCTTTCAAGTGCGTATAATGCGTCCAGGGTTGTCCTATTTTGTCCACCCCGGAAAAAACCAGCGGAAAAAACCGTCCCGGACAAAATGTTATTTCGTCCATTTTGTCCAATTTTCCAGTAAACTGAAAGTTTAGTTAAAAATTTGAAGTTTGAAAATAATGAATAATTATATAGATTCTGCCTATTCAAGTAATAGTTTAATATAAAAATAGTATACATAAATATGTACTTAAACACAATTAATTGATTGTAAAATATTTTAAAATGAAAATGAAAAAAGTAAGATCAGTTGAAGTTTATGTAAATGTGTATATAAATCAAATGAGTGTTAAAAAGTTATAGTAATGCATGTAATAGCATTTATAAAAACAAACATGTCAGCTGTAAATTTTAAGATGTTTATCTCTGATATGGAGGTTTATTGCCCATAATAAATGCATTTATAAAATTTAAAAATAGAAATAAAACGTTTTTAAAGGTTGGAGTTTCAAAACATTAAAAATCATATTTAAAAAAAAAAAGCTGCCTGATATTAATAAAGGAAATGTTGACATGAAGTGAAATCTGTTCTTGCAATACAAATACAAATGTGATGATCAGCAACAGGCTCTGAACCCCGCTAGGCTGTTCCTAGTCAATATATAAGTCTCCAATCAAGATTAATGGCCTTTTTAAAGCTATCTACTCCCTGCTCATTATAACCTCCTTCGGTACACTGTTCTGAGTACTCAAAACCCTACTAAAGTAGTAATGTTTCTTAATTTGTATGACATTAACATATCCATAAAAACATGCAGAGCATATAACTATTTTATTGCCGGGTGACATCAATGAAAACTCGAAAAATATAACAGTAAAATTTTTTTAGTCAATAAATCTTCGTTTTGTATGTATGTCTCCAAGCATTTCATTTGACTTTTCCATTAAATTTAATTTCTACAATTGTAATATATAATAGTGAAATCATGCCCAATAGCTTTTTCATTGTTAAATTTTATTACCTTTAAATTAATTATGATTTAAAATTAGCTGCACCAATGTGTAATTACTTTTTTTTTATTTATTAAATTCTAAAGTTAACAATTATTTTATTTTAATTAAATGATTAATTCACAATAAGTAATGTGTTGGAATTATGTATATACTAATTTTATTACACCATAACAATAAATTTATGTATGGATAATCAGTTGATTTTTCATTTCGTCCGTTTTGTCCAATTTCTTCTGGCGTTACGGACTTTTTACAAGAAAAAAGACAAAATACCAGCCCTGCATACATCTAACAAAAATGTGAATTTATAAAATAGCTTATAATAAATATTTTGCTACATAAACCAAGGGGCACCGAACTTTAATTTTTCGGTGGTGAAAAAAATTCGCAATTTACGGAATGAAGCTCTAAATGTCTAAATTTTTCCGAACGGCAAAATACCGAGCATGCAGCTAACACACATACACACAAATCTATATCAAATGAGCTGTCTCCAAGTTTGTCGAATCGTCTGACAAAATTCGTCGAAGGGATTTTTGGGAGGTCACAATCACCTCCCATCGGAGCTCCCCTGATAAAAACATACTTCGCGTGCGTAGCCATTAAATGCCAATCTCAAAATTCAGAACTGCAATAATGGAGATAGAATGAATTCTATATCATTAACAAAAGAATTTTTTTCCAACCACAAAAATGGCAATGAATAAGAAATGAAAGTCTCAGAATTCAAAGGAAAAAAGAACTAGCCGCAAATGAGCAATGCAAAGAAATCAATGGAAGAAAATATATCGAAAATATTTTCCATGCTTTTGAAAATGGCAAGAAGCTGCTGACTTTTAGTAAGCCATGAACATTAAATGGCCAGCGAAATAGATTACCAATAGTTGGAAAAGAATTTCTTTTGAATCCTTGATTATTTTTCAACACTTTACAAACATGAGAGTAGAAATTCAGTTTCAAAATGCAAAATCGAGGTTTCTTGGGGCTATTTTGTTTCTTTAAGGAATGAAATTTAGTAATTCATGCAAAAGCTGGATTCTTGATTAAATTTAAAAGAAAAACTAATTATTTGAAGAGAAAACAAACGATATATTCTAAAAATTCACTCCACTAGTTTGAACTAACGTAGCCGACGTGAATTGATAAGAGGGCAAAATTTTGTGCTAGAGTTCAAAACATAAAATGTGCTAAACCTTGTTCAAACAAACTAAATTGAACTTACTTTTCCTAGATAATTGATTAATTATTAAGGTCATCCTCTCAATATGCCAAAATTTAAGATATGTTACAAGATGTTTTTAAATCAATCCAAACTTTCTAATTGAATTTATTGCATTAAAGCAAACACAGCAGTAAAACTCGAAATAAATTGTTAAGCAATTTAAAACTCATTATGTAATTAACTGAATTACGTTTCGTTTTTGAAGTATGACTATACAAATGAGTTTTTACTTCTAAGTTGATTAAATGTAAAAAATAAAAAATAAGTATTTCAAGTCAATTTTCTGACGTAGTTTTTGTTGCTTTTCGATTAAATTTGCATCGAATACATATCCTTTGCCCCCCCCCCCCTTTCCCTAGAAAAATGTAAGGTGCCATTCATTAAATACGTAAGGGTCCCGAGGGGAGAGAGAGAGGGAATTATAAAAATATCTACATATCCTTACATTGGGGGGAGGGGGGATTAAAACCATTCTTACGTAAATTTTCCCAAGTCAATATTTTACATTAGAAATCGCTATGTCAAGTGGTTTGTCAGGAATCTTATTTCATTTGCGTCTGAAAGGTAAAAACGTATGAGTTTTTTCCTTTTTTTTTTTTTTTTTGCAAAAATCTGAATAGTGTAAAATAGAATAAAGGAATAGCACTACGCATATCATGTTTTATTTTTAATTAGTTTCGAACCATATAATATTTTAAAAAATAAAAATCTTTGACAAAAGTCAAACTGGGAGTTTTAGTGTAACTGATCCTTTTTTTAACAACATTTTATTGTTTTGAAAAACGAAATGGAATCTTACGTAAGAATAAGGGGGGAGGGATTTGAAAAATCTTACGTATCCTTACATGGGGGTAGGGGGGAGGCAAAAATTACCAAAATCATCCTTACGTAATTAATGAATCGCCCCTAATGGTGAAAATGTCTTTTCAGGGATTTATATCTATGTAGTTACGAACGATGAACGAGACGGAAAAGACGGAAAAGAAAGTTCGATTTTACTAGCACCAATTTATGGTCTTTTCAAGAAATGAAAAAAGGAGGGGCGATAGGTGTCAATCAACCTCTGGAGGAGAACGATGGGCTCAAAAAAGTTGGGAACCACTGATCTAAAGCCAGTGAAGATGGGAAAAGAAACGTTTCTTTCAATTCAAGAAAAGGTGAGAAAATCTCCGAAATGGAGATCACTGATAACGATCTGATCAATTGCACAGCACCAATCATCATCTTTATTTTTTGTCATTTTTGTTTCATTTCTGTCTTCTCTACAGTTCTATTATAGTGCGAATTTCAAAAAGGCAATTTTAGACGATCTTCGACGGTGTTAGGAGGAGGCGTCTGGAGGCCTTCTCCCAGGAATTTCGCAAAATTTAAGTCTTAAAGACGTGATTGTAGATGTAGAAACGTCAGGTAGTGTTAGTTGAAGAATGGGTTTAAACAGTGTACTTTTAGACGACCTTCGATGATGTTAGAGTGCAGAAGTTTCGAAACATTCTCCCGGAATTATTACGAAATTAGAGTACTAAAACGAGAACACCTATTTCAACGGAAAAAAAAAGGTAAGGTATAGGTTTGGGGAGATCTGCTTGGTTTAATCCGTATATTTCAACGGTATTAGATAAAAATACTGCGGCAGCCATTCACCAATCGTGTGCAGTCAGATACGTAGTAAAGGTTCAGTTAAAATTTCAACCGCACCTTATTTGAAACATTTCTGGACCCGTCATTCTTGCTCTTGTCACATGTCGCACAACGCATGTTGCACAAACATTACCAAAATGTGTGATGCCACACATCTTGTTTGTTAACTACTCCCTTCCCGTGTCAAAATTTCACTTCCCCCCACAAAGCGTGACGTCGGGAGTGTTCCTCCCCCAAGTTCATTGGCGCAAATTCCCCATCCCCCCCAAAAAAAATTCTTAACTCTTTCCCTTTTTTATTTTATTTCTTTTTAAAATTATTTTTTAAAAATATTTTTTATTTATTTATTATTTTATTCATTTTTAATTATTATTAATGTTATTATTTTATAAGAAAAGTTCTGTGTTACGCCAATGACCAACACACACACACACACACACACACAAACTAAATAAATAATGAAATAAAAGATAAACAGAATAAAATAAATAATTTAAATTAAAAATAATTCAATAAATAAATTTAAAAAATTTAAAATCCCCCCCCTTTTCCATAATTTAGATGGCGCAACTTGCGCCATAATCCCTCCCAGTGGTACCCCTGTGTGACATCATTTGTAGAAGGCCCCTAACCATGCTAAAGAATTTCTCAACACAGCCGTAGTTTACGGTGTTTAACAGACCAACAATCTTGGAAGGTAGAATGTAATTCAAAGAATTACGGTTTTGTCTTCATTCAAATGATGTATCTCGTGGAGAGCAAGCACCGAAGGTCAAAAGAAGCATTTCAACTTCAATGTGGTGAAGGTCAGGTTCAAGCCCTGCGTCCTTCACGCATCAAACGTTTTTGCAAAAAAAAAAAAGAATAATAAACACAACAAAGTACTAATTACATGCACTGCAAACTAAACTTGAAAAAGATTTCGTACAAATAAAGGGCAAAATCATTTTAGCAGAATGCATCAAAAATATTATTTGAACCGAATTTACATAGTTGAGCTTCTTCTACATCATAAGAGGCTCAAAAATTAAATTAGTGCGTTCATCGAAGGAGCAACACCATTTGGTGCGTTAAATTATCCAGATGCTTCTAATCGATAGGAGCTCAATTGCTAAAAACACTGCAAAATCTTTCAGCATCTCACCGTTCGAAAAAATAAGGACGATACTTGCAAAAAGGCAGTCAAAACAACTCGCAAGTAACTCAAGCAAAGTACCATGTAAGATGCATAAAAAATTGCGACTCCCCCCCCCCCCCCCGCCACAAAGACAAACCTTAGATCACTGGGTAAAGGACAAATCCAGCATCTATTTTTAGGGGGTCATTTCCAGTCGGGGGGGGGGGACACGGGGAGTATTTTTTGAAATATAAAACCCCCAAATGCAGCTTTAGGCTAATACTACTAAAGCAATGATACTAAATGAATTTCCTGTTTGTTTCAGAAGTTTTTATGCAAAATTTGCGATATGACTACTACTATCTAATACAGAGTAATATTTGAAGGGGGGGGGGGATATTCCTCCAAATCAAGAGCCCCTAAAAAGGAAAAATACCCCTCAACCCCTTTCCCTTGCCCTTAAAAGGCTCTCCTGATTAATATTAATGTTTTATGTTACTTTCTTTAACACTGACCGGAAACATCACGAGTTCAGTAATCATGAAAAAAGTTAAAAATGGTCGCATTCGAAAGAGTATCTTTAGAAAAAAATTTGACCCAAATATTGTGTGCCTTCGTCCTTTTGTTTTTGAGATATGGGGGGTCAAAGTCTGTCGAAATCTTACGAAAATTCGCCAAATTTAAAGACTTGGCAAGAAATGGAAAATACCACGTGATTTCATCGCCTGCGTCTAGCAAGACTCATTTCCATTTCTGGTCATCTGCAAAGCGCGTAAACGATGTTTCGAATTAACCCTTTATTTGTGTGAGTAAAATTAAAAAGTAACTATGAAGCCTGTGAAATGGAAACTAGAGAGCTTTATCCAGAGGAGCTAAAACTTTATAACGAAATTGAACGTAGGATTTAACTTTGTAATCGTGATAATAATGCATTTCAGAATTTAAGTGCATTTCAAGTGTGTTTTACTTAACTAATTTAAGTTTGTACTCTTGTAATGAAGTGTGTTGTAAGTAATTAATAATTATGTACGAGAATTAATATGAATAAGTAAAAAAAAACATGCTTATTAAAGCTTATATATTGAAAATAAAATGGATAGTTTTTGATGTTGAAAGAACATGATCATGGATTGTAGTATCCCAGCTCTTATTTATTTTTTCAAAAGTTATTATCATTCATGAAGTTTTATTGTCTGACCATTGCTAGCGAAAATGTTTAATTTAAAATCGAAAAAATTAATAATTAAAAAAAAGAAAACAACGGATAGAAAATGTCAAAAATTTGCACAGCAAAACTAACGATGTCGGAAATTACTTCATAACAGATTCTTATCAAAAATTTTATAGTCGACGTTCATTATGACAACCCCTGTAGTTCGAAAAAGTCTGTCACTGCAACTGAAAGTCGCTATAACGTAAATGCACATCATATTGCATGTTATTTAGTCATTTTTAAAAATACTGAAGTCACTTTTACCAACTATATTTCACGTTAAAAGGGAATTCAAATACGAGCAAAACAAAAATTAATACAGTTTTTTTTTTTTTTTTTTTTGACTTGTTAGAGGGTTTACACATAACTTGAAAACGATACACATAACGAAAAACACACTGGAAATAACTGACAGAAATCGTTTTTTTTTTAATTTGAGAACAGGGTTTGAAATCTTTAAAAATGTCGTTTTCTTCGTATTTAGATACTGTTGAAGACTTCAGATTTACGACTTTTCAAAAAAAAAAAAAAAAGAACCTTAAAGTGTGTTTACCGTTTCTCTATGGTTATCATATTTTTTTCAAAACAGTTTCATCATCGAAAAAACTCTTTCAGTGGAAATATTTCACCCGCAGAAGCATAAAAGTTTTAAACATCAGTTTTTTAACAGTCTTAAGAATAACAAAAAATTCCATTGTTTTTACAATAAAATAAAACAAATATTTCGGGATGTGGCGTTTTCCCCTATACAGTTGCACGTTAATATCCCGGAACACAAGCCCCTAAAAATTTCAATGCCGCAGTCTGTGCCACGACACCCCGTGCCAGGGGCGCCGACTTGCAAAAATCATTGGGGGGGCTGGTCCAGTCATCACCGGGGGTTTAGGGGGTTATGTAATCCCATGGAGGTTCCCCCCCCCAAATAAAGGTTGATTGTTGTGCCTTGAAAATGCCAATTTACATATTTTCTGGTGTGTATAATTTAAAAAACAAACAGTATGTGGCATGGCGTTTTCAAAGTAAAACAATCCAAAAATTGGTATACAAATTTTTCTGGTTCAACTAGATCATGTCACTTGTCTTAGTAAGAGACATTTTTTTGTTCTATTTTATTGGGAGTCATGCAGTGCCGTAGCTAGGCATGGAAAAGGTAGGGCGCTTGACTTGCATTGAAGGGCACTGCCAGAGACACCGACTTAAAAAATATCGGGGGAAAAGGGGCATGCCGCAGGAAATTTTCTAAATTTGAGATGAAAAATAGTGAGTTTTAAAGTTTTTTTAAAATCATATAATCAACATTAGAACCTCGAAAACTCGACAAGCCCGACACATATTTTTTGGCTTCGAAAAACGGAAGAAAAAATACAAACACACACAGTATTTTTGTAAAAAGGAAATTTAATTTACGCATGCTTTTTAAGACCAGTTGTTTTTACATTAGTGATATCGGCTAACATATTCAAGTGTAAACGCAGACTCTCAATGTCTAGGTCATTTTTGAAAAACTCAGTTGATTTTTCAAAATGTTCTCTTTTCTTTCACCTCTGTTTAATAAAAGCACTCTTGTTCAACTGCAATGACCTGTTTTCGTCCGTTGATGTAAATCGCCCAATAATGAAAAATTGCACCACTTTACAAACCTCAATGTATATTGCCTTGTAGTACAGTCAACTCCCATCTTACGCGAGGGATGCATTCCAAGACCTCTCGCGTAGGTCAAATTTTCGCGTTGTGGAAAAGGGTATGTGTAAAATTTTTTATAAACGTACCCAATTATTTTAGACACTTGTAAACACCCCCTCAAACTGTTAAAAACCATCTCTTAACTAACTGTACATTACTGTCTCTTACATAAAGAACTGAATGTTTACTTGTATTAAAAAAAAAAACGTTTTATTCAACATAAAATACTGCTACGATGTACAAAATCAATGATTAATGGGAAAGAAAGAAAAAATAAACCGGTATACGGTAGACACAGTATATAGTAAGAAAAGCAAATGCATCTTTAGTTGTACTGTACAGTCGATCAATTAATGATATTCGTACACAATACATGAGCAGTTTCCATTTTCATAAATTTTTGCAAGACACTACTCGGTGAATTTTTACGGATTTCCTTTTCTTGACTTGTAATTGTATGTATGGAAGAATCACTCATACCTAATTCCCGTGCTACCTTCAACGCATTTTTTAGTTGACCATCAGCTTTTCAAGAAGCTCTAGCTTTTCTTTAATTGTCATGAAACTTTCTCTTTTTATCTTCACAAACTTTAGATGCTCTCTTAGGTGTCATTATATTTTATTAACTTTCGTATTTAAAATGAAAAGGGAACTTCTACTCTCAGCGATGCTAAAAGGATAAAGATCCATTCATGAAAAGAAATTTTTTAGTAGCCAATAACAAAGCCGATACGAACACACCACGATTCCCTTCCGAGGATTTTCGTGTTGCGGTGAGGAATTCGCGTTAGGTCTGAATACTGGAGAAAAAATCGTGTTTATAGCTATTTCGCATAAGTAGCGCGAGTCAAATGTTTTCCTTTGGGATTTTGAAAGTGTGCGGTGAGCTGCCTTCATTCTTTTCATACTTCTTTGGTACACGTCGATTCCGAGGAAGGGAAGGATCATCATTTTGTGAAGGTTTTCTTTTAAACACGATTCCCAAAAGTATTCAAAACTATCACGCCTTCCATTTTATATACAAATCAAACTCTCATATATATTTTTCCAGATCAGCAACACTTAGGTGAGCGCGCCGCAGCGCTGCCCACCGGCAACAGACTTGACCCATAAGTTCGCGCACTGGGACAAATTTTTACAGTACTCGCAGCACTGTAACACTATCATCATTCGCACCACTCGTTTTCAGTTAACCTGCTTACACAACCGTAATAATTATTTGTTTTAACTCATTACTGAATATATTTTACAAGGTAAACTATCTTCAAACAAGGAAAATAAAAGATAAATTTATGAGTTTAGAAAGCATAATGTAACTTATAATTTTCTTGATTTATTGGGGGGGCTCTGCCCCCTCGAAAATATTTTTGAGGGGGCTCGGGCCCCCTCAAGCCCCATGGAGTCGGCGCCACTGCCCCGTGCCATGGTAGTCACCCCGAGTAAAGGATTAATGGGGCATTCCAAGGTATTTTTGACATTTATGTAGAGTCCGTAACGTGACCTTTTTTGCCATAACTTTTTTATTTACAGTTTGATTAGCATATTATTTTATTTTGATCTTTTCCTACCAACACACCAGCTCAAATTAAAATTATTTGCAAATCAAACGGTAAATTAAAAAGTTATGGCAAAAAAAGGTCACGTTACGGACTCTACATAATGTCAAAAATACCTTGGAATGCGCCTAATGCGACATTTCTCACGCGCTTTGGTGGTGACCAAATATGGAAGTGAAATGTCTTGTCAGATGCAGATGTTGAATTCGCGCCGTACCTTCCATTTCTGAACAAAACTCGCTAAATTTGGCGACTTTACTAAAAATTTCGGCAATTTTTAAGACATCATATTTCGATAACGTGGTCACGAGGGCACGTAGTTTCAGTGTCATAAACATGTTTTCCAATGCTCTTTCGAATGCCACAAATTTGGAATTTTTTTGAATTTCCTTGATCGTGATGTTTCCTGGTGAGTAAAGAAAGTACCATTGTTTTATGACATGTTCTTTAACAATGGATTTTGTATTTAATCGTTTGATATTGAAATAAAGTGAAGTTTATTGTTTTTTTGCCCTTTACTTTTTTCTAAAGAACAAATATGGTGAAGCAAAGGTTTGGTACCTAAGTTAGATCATTCCTATCCATTAAACAAAAAAAAACCCATAAAAATCGGTTCACTAAGTGAGACGCTTTGAATTACAAACAACAAAGCACAAGTATGAAATTTGAAGAGTTCCCACGATTTCTCCAGGATCCCTCATACTCGGACTTGAACACCATTAAACCACCGGGAGAAGTATACGGTTTCAAATTGGGGATCATAGTACATAAAAAAGTTCCAACGAAGTCTGTTAATTACTGTCCATTTAGCGAGAGCTGATAGTGGACGTAAACAAAGCAACGTGACAATTGGCGTTACCGCTGTCTGCTGGGCGCTGGGATGATTGAAAACAGCGCCAATCAGATAAGCGAAATGTCCACGCTTTCAATGAGCACAGCATTGCCAATCAGGCGAATAAGTCATGAAAGTAGTGTCAAACTTCAGAAATTAGACATGAGTTACGATATATGTATTTAATACGGAATATAAATTAAATCTTCGGGAGGGGGGGGGAGGGGAATTTTTGTCTTCAATTCCCCTTGATTTAAACACTAAATATATTTCAAAACTGAAATATTTGAAAAAAAAAATTAAACTTCAATGACTAAATAAAGTTATTTTTTATGAAATTTTTTTTTATATTAAATTAATTAATTCAACTATTTTCGTAGCAAAATACATTTAATTTACTCATTTGCTACGTGAGTAATACATACATTAGTAAGACTATAAGTAAAAGTAACAGGCGGCTGCGTGAAAATCGAACATTTCGATGTGTGAGAATTAAATATTGTTCCAAGACAAGATTCCTCCATCAAAAATTCACCGTTCACGCCAAAATCTCGTGGCCTGTGAGTGACGTGTCGAGCAGTGACAAAAGTTGATCTACGTAGCCACAACTTATGAAATTTAAAGTTTCTTAGATCTCTCCAGGATCCCTCACCAGATTCAGACAAAATTAACATGGGATCATCTGTAAAGTATACCCTTCCAAACAAAAAAAGAATTTTTCAAATCAGTCCAGTATTCTCCAAGTAATACGAGAACATGCATAAAAAGCCGCAAGACGAAATCATAACCTTCTTTTTTGAAGTCGGTTAAAAATACTTTCCATGTATTTTTCATTGGCTTTTCAGGAGTTTTTAAAAAGTCTATTTTAATTTTGTCTCGTAAAAATCTTCACGAGCTAATATTAATTTTACATGCTAATGTTGCAAATGACAAAGCTTCCTGAATAATCCTCCACAAACAATTATTTTAACACTTTTTTGGTCATCTATCAACATCAAGTTTGTGTAAAACCGGGACGTGAAGAAAACCGGCGGGACGCCAGGATTTTGTCTGGAAAACGGGACTATTCCGGGACGCCTGGCAAGACGTGCACGCATTTTGCCGTGAAGGTCACGACCATTATTGAGCCGCGGAAAAAGGGGAATCCCCGTCTAGCGTTTATCCTTTAGAAAACTTGTAGGTAGGAGGATTCTTTTACTCTCATTCCTGTTCCTCTCTCTCCAATCTCCGTCACATGGTATTTTAAGTATATGAAGGGATTGCTACGATTCCAAAAGAAGACAAATTCTGTCTCCGTTAATGCTTCGTAATGCTTTATACACACTCTACTTTCTTAACTAAAAATGTATCTTTCTGTTGCTATTGAAAATAAAACAAAAATTATTGTGTTCAGATACATATTTCAGGGATGCTAACCGGGGGGGGGGGGGGGAGTAATGGCGTAAACTGTGCCAGTGAAATTCTTAGGAAGTGCTCATCGAAAGATCTTGCGCTAATATAATGTGTGGTGTGTCCACAAGTGCGATGGCGCATCCCTCCCTCAAATACTACGGAGCACCAATCCAAACCCACTGTAAAATCAACTCCCATAAAACGTACAATGGCGCAGTCTTCGCCGTGACCCCCCACCCCAAGAACACCGAATATAAAAATATATATATATATATATATATATATATATATATATATATATATATATATATATTGTATTAAATACCATCTACAAAGCATAAACAATACTAAAATAGTTTACAATTATAAAAAAACAATATTTAAATGTAAAACCGGAATGTCAAATACTAATCACTTTATCCTTCTCAGCAGAGGTGTGCACAGAAGTTTCCTGGTTCCTCACAAATGACTTTTACGCCCCCCCCCCCCCGTTTCGCCGACTAATGAGTGGTATCTTCTACCCCTCATTTGTAAAACATAGGGCCGCTTTCACGCTCGGCCAACAGATGTCACTTCTCCACCCCCCCCCCCCCCTCCTTCTCATTCGGGTCTTATTGATTGTTGTGACACGCCCTCAAAGAACAGCTGCCAACCTGTTCTGCAAGGCAACCCCCGGAATTTGCAATACTAGGACAAGCTTTACTGGGCAATTTTGTCACACATAATCAAGTTCTAATATTTGTGTGAATACATAAAAAGTTAAGATTTTCAGGAAGTCATGCCCGTCATATCGAATATTTCTACGGGAAAACGGACAAGGGTACATAGTGCTGGATCTGAGGGGTAGCAAACCAGGGCCCTTGTCCCGAGCGGCAACTTCTAGGGGACCGGGGACGGCAAAGTCATCCCAAGTCCCGCTTCCCCCCCCTCCTGAAACTCAGTATAAAATTTGAAGGAAAATGGTAGGGGCGGCAGTGGCGCAGCCAGAAAATTTTTCTGGGAGGGGTTTTCAAAATCAAAAATTGTTGCTTTCTTTCCCATTCATTTACAATGCGTAGCATAATTATTCAATATCAAAGAATTTCTACAAATTAGTAATTATTCATTCTAAGTAACTTCTTAAAAAACAATTAATAATTCGTATTGATGTCACTATGAAACGAAGAAAGTGGGAAAAGCAAAGAATATTTATTATTAGTTTTACTTTAATTTTATATTCATTTTCATCGTGATTTTCGCGAGATCACTTAAAAGCTCCTCCTAAAATACATTCACGTTTTTTTTTTTTAATGTCAAATGCTAGCTAATAACGGTTTCAATCTTTCGATGAGAATTGGTTAAGAGCCTTAGAAAATCGGTGCGGTAAGCTTCCTCTCTCTAAGATGTCCATAAAAAGGATTTGTGCAGAGATGGAAGTGCTGAGGGATCATGATACTCTGTATAGTTTTATTGACACCATTTTAGCTATCTTATACCAGTGGGGACGTGGGGTGCTCATCATGAAATACAACTTTTATATTTAAGAATTGAAAAGTAATTTCTGACTGCTTCCGATTAATAAAAACAGTAAAATATTTTGTTGAAACCTATTCCGCTTGGAAAAGCTTAAATACTCTGCTTTTTCCCTTGATCTTACTGGAGGAAATGAATGTGCTTGTGTTCAAGGAGGGGATTTAACCCTAAAACCCCTCCCGTGGCTGCGCCACTGAGGGGCGGTAGATTCAAAATTTGCCCCAGTTTGGAAACATCATATATCCGGCACTGGGTGTGTACTCAATGCACATAATATCGGAAAACAACAAAAGCTATGCCCACCACGACATCTGCGTGGATCTAGAGAAGGGGTCATGACGCCCCCCCTCCCCCCGCAAGTGATTAAGATAACAAAAAGGCTTTTGGAGAATTTTTTTTTTTTTTTTTTTTAAAAATTCGTCCCATTTCTTCTTAACTTTTGTCCAAAAAAGAGCTTATGATCCTCCTACTCTCTTCCGGAAATGATCCCCCTCCAAAACCAAAATCTTTATCCGCCCTTATGCCAATTATATAAACATTACATTTTTCAGAAGGCGAAACGATCAATTGACTCTCCTATTTGGCGGGACTGTTGGATTCCAATATTCAATTTTTAAATTAAAACGAAAAAGAAAACAAATATTCTACCACGTCCCCGCTATAATAGAAAAAAAAAATCCAAAAATATTTCCTCCCTCATGCGCGTTAAGAAAGATCAAGCCTACAAAGAAGTTAAGAAACGCCTAGAGGAAAGTTAACTTCGGGGTTCTAAATGAGAAAAACAAATAGTACGGCATTTTGTGATACCTGACAACTACTAAATACATATTTAAGCAAATTTTTACATTACCTGTTCTGATGACATTCAACAACAAAAACAGTGCAATCGAAATATCTAATAACAAAGACATTTTTAGTGATATCCACTCATGGCACTAACATTCAACAACACATTTATTTCTCAACTAACAATCCAGTCTGACTACTTTTCAGCGGAGAAATGTTTAATACACAGGACTTTTTCCACTTCTTTTCTTGTCTACTGCTGCCATCTAGTGAACAAACAGCTTCTAAATTTCCATGCCATATTTCGTTAATAATAATTTGTTATCACTTGTTGATAGATTTAAAGAAAAATTAATCACACATTTAGCATACTTGAACTATTTTTTATCCACAGCGTGAACATTAAAGAAATATACCGTTATTTTTTCTTCATATAAGAAGTTTGAAGACCGCTGGCTGGCACGAATAACTTGGCACTTTTAATTTTTATTTAACGAACAAATCGTCGCCTCAGAGCAACCCAAAGAAATCTAATCCCAGAAATAACACTAAGATATCCTACCGTTGTTCTGAGGCGACGAAATATACAATCAAATCTGTTTTTAAACGGTTGATAGAGACAGCGAAAAAAAAAATTTTTTTTTTGAATTCTGAAATTTTTAATTCAAATTATGTTTTTCGCAATCACGAACTGCGACAGCAGGGGCGTAGCTAAAGGGGGGGTTTGGGGACGACCCCCCCCCCCGAAATGTTTGTCTCAAAAAAAAGGAGAGAGAGAGAGAGAGAGAAAAGAGAAAAGAAAGAAAAGAGAAGAGAAAAAAGATAAGAAAAAAAGAAGAGAAAAGAAAAAGAGAAGAAAAAGAAAAGAAAAAAAAAAGAAAAATCAAAACGACTTTTTTTCTAAATAACAATAATTAAAAGTTCACATTCGCCCCCCCCCCCCCCCCCCCCCAGTGCCATTGAAAATCAGCTCCATGATTGACCCTCAAGCGTAAAGACGCCTCACTCCTCACTCTGCTGCGACATTTTTTTGATAATTGAGTGAAATTTCACACTTCGCTTTAGATTGATTTGTTAAACCCACGTATATGTAGCCTTTTTTTTTGTCATAGATTCTGAAAATTGTTAAATATGTTTAATTTTATGAGCGGCGCAGTGGAAATATTACATACAGTTGAATCTGTATATTTCGAATTTCACAGGAAGGAAAAAAAATCGAGATAAAGAGGTTTTAAGATAGGGGGGCTTTAAGAAACTTTATAGAAATTTGGAATATGATGGTGAAAATTTGAAATCGATACTATAGACAACATGATGGACTCTTGATCAAAATTCCTCTGTATTAGTTTTGTTAGGTCTTTATTCTGTTATTACATTACTAAGCGCTTTATTGCCAGTTTAAGGAATCATTTTGACAGTAAAAGAAACTTTAAGCATATCTTTTACGAAAAAAAATCTTTTATTGCTTTTGGTGCCTGATTTTTTTTTTTTCTTTTTCTTTTTTTTTTTTTTTTTTGATTACTTATTTATCCTCTTGAGGTTAGCAATTGCTGCAAATCTAACTTGGCCAATATTCTAGGATTTTCCTTTTTTCTTTACTTGAAAAAAATCTTAAACTTTCATTTCACTCCTATCATCTCGGTTTTCTATAAGGAATCATAATTTTAAGAAACAGAGCGACCAAAGAACAGTACTAAACCAGATAACAGAGCAAAATGGCTTTTAATTTGAATGACCTTTAACCATGAACTTGAAATACTCATCCATAATTCAACTAATACTCAACCTGTGAATTTCACCTCTTTACTCGTCTTCCAAGAAAGTGCTCGAAACGATTGTCCTTTTAATTGAAATACACCGCCAGCTCAGTCAATTCCAGCCGAGGATTGCAGTTTCGTGCTTATTAGCACTCATCAGCCCGGCATAGGAGTGACTGAGCTGGAGGCGGAAAACTTCTTAAGGAAGTCTATAGTATTTCATGTACTTCTGCCTTAGCCCTGCCTATTGGGCGGTAACTTACTGACTGTCCTTTTGTTAATCTTCCTAAAACCCTATTCGAGGAACGCATTTCTCCTTTTTTTGCCTCCTCAGCCCTTTCTGTTTCGAGTTGAAGAAAATGCTTTTGCTTGCTGCTTTAAAGATCATTGGGCTTCGAATCCGAAAATGATAACATAGCCGGAATTCGAGACATAAGGTTTTTGTTGGTGTTATGCTGTCATAGTCAAAATGACCTTTGCTAACCAAAGTATCCACCGCAATCACATCGATTTGTCGAAAATGTCAGCCAATATTTACTGCGTATTCTTTTAAAAACGTGCAGTCTGAACCATTTAGAATAGTATATTCTAAGTGAACGTTGTTGTATAATGAAGCGAGCAAAACCGATAACAAGTTTTTTAAAACCAAAGAAGAAAATGTAAATGACGAAAATGGTTGCTCTAAAAAGAGAAAGTTAACGTCGTCTGAAGAAAACGAAGTACAGTCTGCTGAAGCAGCATTAATCCCATCGAACCCTTCTGAAGGAAAGTTTATTTTAATTTAAAAGAAAAACTGCATAGCATTACAGGAATAAAATGTTTAAAAACGAAATGAATCTAGACTGTTCTGTACTATTTCTGTTAGCTTGGTTCGCATTAAAAAGTAGAAAATAAACAAGACTTCTGTTTATAACACTCGAAAATTGCTGTTGTTCTCTCAAATAGATAGTTAAATAAATTCTAAAGCAGCTAATAAAATTAAAAATAAAAACTTGAAAGGAGAACAGATGGTATGCAACTTTGTGCAAATAACTTTCTACCGCCTATACTTCTTCCCTTTTTTTTAATTCAAATTTTATTAACTGCTTTAGAATTAGCATAAATGTAAATACATATAAAAAGCAACATATAAATAATAAATATAATTATATGAAAAGCCATTTCATTTTTTGCAGGTTATAATCAAGAAGTCTTTTTTCATTTTATTTCATGCTTTTAGTGCGAACCTAGTAAAAAGTCTGACCACCGATGAGGTTGAAAGTCAAACATCCAATTTTACAGGCGGATATGGATGCATCTATTAGCTTTCAGGAATGCCAGCTTTTGTAGATGTGTGTTAGCCTCTAAATTAAGCAGTCACACTGAAATGAACGGAACACGCTCATCAGATATTTGATTTTCCCCCCGATTTGGATAGACTGGTTTTGACTAGACCCATTGTTAGAAAGTTTCACTTTAAATTAAATGAAGGGAAAATAAAAAAAAGTAAAATTTTCCAAAACATTAAAAACAAATAAATAAATAAATAAATAAAATTCTTTGCTTTTGTTTTGTTTGACACAAGTATCGAACTTGGGGCACCCCATTCCAAAGTATGTAAGATTCACCTACCTCTTATTTTTATTTTTTTTAATACTAAAAAAAAGTTTACACACACAAATATACAATATATATATATATATATATATATATATATATATATATATATATATATATATATTGTTACAAATCCTGTAAATAGTAATTATTGTAGTAACGTAACCTGTAAATAGTTTCCCGTAATGAATATACAACCCCTTTTTCATATGGCTAAAATATACGACCCCTATTCCCTTTTCGTTCATTGATAAAATTTGATAACGGTCAACGCATTTCGAGAAGCGTGTGGAATATTTGAGAAAATTCTTTTCGGTGTATTTAAGCCGTTAGCGATGGATAAACAGTTGAGTTTCGATTCAGATTTCGAACTGAGTGTGTGTATTAGCTCTGTTTATAGCGAGGCATTTCGCTGTGTTGTTTTCGTATTTGGAAGTAAATACGTGTGTAAACGTTGAGTTTACGGTGTTGCGTGATAATTGCTTAATTGCTGATGAATAATTTTGCAGTTGTTGACGATCTTTCCTGTACATAGTGTAAATAAATTTCCTGTGCTTTTATCAAGAACTGTGTCTTCATTTCAAGAAAGTGGAAGTCGCACCGAATCCGTTACAATTTGGCGCCCAACGTGGGGGCTTCTTCTGGACTTTCTTGGAGTAAGTCTGACTTTGGACATTTTTTTTCATAAAAACTTTTTGAATTTGGACTTTAATTTTATGGTGATTACTCGCGCAATGGATGAACAATTAAAACAACTTCTTGATGCAATCAACTCTGTGAATAGTGATATGGCGACTAATCAAGAACAATTAAAAAATGATATGGCGGCTAATCAAGAACAATTAAAAAATGATATGGCAGCTAATCAAGAACAATTAAAAAATGATATGGCGGCTAATCAAAACCAATTGAAAAGTGATTTAACGGTGCTGAAAAATGACCTAGTTTCTAACCAAGAGGAAATTAAAAACGATCTTACTTCGGTAAAGACTGATGGAAAATAAATTTAATGAGATAGAGCATCGAGTTGATGCTATTGAAGGAAAGTTTGAGGCAGTTGAAGGCCGATTCATCGCAGTGGAAAATAAAATCGAAGAGAAATTTGAAGAAAAATTAAGTTCCGTTGAAGGCCGATGCAATGCTGTAGAAAATAAACTGGAAGAAGAAGATAGAAAATTTCATCAACTTAAAGAAGACATCTTTAAAGACCTGGAAAGGAGATTGGCGACCGCGGAAAGCAGCTCTGTACAGTTTGGCGCTCCCACATCGGTTGCTCGACCGTCCATTAAACTTGCCACATTTGATGCGAAAACTTCGTGGCAGGTTTACAAAACTCAGTTCATGATAGTGGCGGAAGCGAACGGATGGGACTCTGCTACCAAGGCCTGTCATCTTGCAGCATCCCTGAGAGGTGACGCAGCGGACATTCTCCAGACCCTTCCGGACAGCCAGCGCCTGGATTTCGCCGCCCTCACATCTGCGTTGGAGCTTCGCTTCGGTGAGAAGTGCCAGAAAGATTTCAGCCGACTCCAGTTGAAGTCCCGTTTCCAGAAAACCGGGGAAACCCTGCAAGAGCTAGCGGCGGACGTCGAGAGATTGTCTCATCTTGCTTTTTGTGACTGTCCTGCGGATGTTCGAGACAACCTGGCACTCAACTACTACATCGACGGGGTTCGAGATCCGGAAATCCAGAAAGCTCTACGGATGGCGGATGTCAAAGACCTGAGTTCTGCTGTTGTGTATGCGATGAAGTTGGAGGCCGCCCAGCAAGCAACCCGCAAGGATCGCCATTCAATCCGCGGCGTGAAAACTGATGAGCCTGATCCGGTTTCGTCACGTTTTGCTGAACTGGAAAAGCAAATAAAAGAAATTGCAGGAATCCTCAAAAGGACTTCGGCTCCCAAGGACCATAATGGACAATCACTTAAGTGCTGGAAATGTGGTGGCGAGGGTCACTTACGAAGAAACTGTGAAGCTCGTCAAGGAACCAGAGGGAAGAGCACTTCTCCCTCGCAGGTCCAGGAAAACTAAGCCATGGCAATCTCGCGGGGCGGAGGTCGCCAAATTGGAATGAGCCCCATCTTAAAGTTTTCCAAATTTCATCGACGAGTGGCGGCAGTAATGGACTGTTTGTTTACGCATATGTAAACGGGTTTCCCTGCGAACTGATTATTGACACTGGAGCCAATGTTACGATCATTAGAACAGATGTGGCTCGTCAATTTGGACTCAACATTCTGTGGACGCCGCCCTGCGTTACCCTCCAAACTGTGACAGGTGACAAGATCGAGATTGAAGGTAAAGTGAACTTAGAAATTGTGTTTGGAAATGCCATTTACCATCATACCGCATTCGTTGCTGCTATCATAGACCCCTTCATTCTCGGATTGGACTTTTTAAAGAAGTATGACTTCAACCTCGACTTCAAGACTAACGAGCTGCACTCGACGAGAGAAGACATAGCAGTCTTTCCCGCAGAAAGTGATGTAAAATCCGCTCATCAAATAATTGCCCAAACAGATTTATCAATTCCCTCAAGGTCAGAATCATTAATACCCGGCTCCATTGAAGAAAGCAATAGTTTTAGATTTGGACTCATTGAATACCCCAACTTAAGCAATAACCCAAAAGGAGTGCTGGTAGCATCTACGCTTGTGGATCTTTCTAAGGATGTAATTCCTGTGAGAGTCGCCAACGTGAGTGAAAGGCCAAGGAATATCCGGAAAGGCGAAGTGTTAGCAACTTGTACTCCCGTAAACTGCATCATTAGAAGAATCAATTCCCCCGAGACTGTGTCTTCTGAGTCCTTGACATCGAAGTTAATTGGGAGTGCACCCTTATCGAAGGATCAAAGAACTGCTGCGGAACAATTGGTGGACGACTTCAAGCATCTGTTTTCATCTACATCGGAGGATGTGGGTCGGACGAATTTAACGCAGCATAGGATCTATACTGGAGAACACCCCCCTATTAAACAGCATCCAAGACGACTACCGTTCGCCAAGAAGGAAGAGGTTGAGACCCTCCTGAAAGAGATGAAGGAGAATGATGTAATCGAACCTTCATCCAGTCCTTGGGCCTCTCCCATCGTCTTGGCCCGAAAGAAAGATGGCTCCACCAGATTTTGTGTCGATTACCGACGGCTGAATGAAATCACCAAGAAAGACAGCTACCCTCTTCCACGGATAGACGACACCTTGGACACTCTTTCCGGACACAAGTGGTTTTCGACCCTGGACTTGAAGAGCGGCTACTGGCAGGTTGAAATACACCCTGACGACCGAGAGAAGACAGCGTTTACAACTGGACAAGGCTTGTGGCAGTTTAAAGTGATGCCCTTCGGCCTCTGCAATGCACCAGCTACGTTCGAGCGTCTTATGGAGACAGTGTTAAGAGGACTTTCCTACGAATCCTGTCTGGTCTATTTAGACGATATCATCATAGTGGGACGCAGTTTCGAAGAACATCTGGCAAATCTTAGGAAGGTGCTGCAAAAGCTTAAGGAAGCCAATCTGAAGTTAAGCCCGTCCAAATGTAATTTGTTCCGCCGGGAAGTGAACTACCTTGGTCACATCATCTCTTCTGAGGGTGTACAAACCGATCCGGAAAAGGTATCCGCGGTCAAGAGTTGGAGTCGTCCCGAAAACATCCATCAGCTGCGAAGTTTCCTGGGGCTCTGCACGTACTACAGGAAGTTTGTAAAGGGTTTTTCCAACATCGCACGACCTTTGCATAAGCTGACGGAGAGCAAGCAAAAGTTTGAATGGTCCAAAGAATGCGAAGATGCATTTCTACGACTGAAGGAGGCTTTAACATCAACGCCTATCCTCGCCTATCCTCAGCCTGAAAAATCCTTTATCCTGGACACTGATGCGAGCAACGAGGGCATCGGAGCTGTTTTATCCCAAGAAATTGACGGAAATGAACATGTCATCGCTTACTGGAGCAAATGCTTATCAAAGTCGGAGCGAAATTACTGCGTCACCAGAAAGGAGTTACTGGCCATAGTGAAAGCTGTAGAACACTTCCATCATTACCTCTACGGCCGAAAATTTCAGCTTCGGACAGATCATGCCTCATTAACTTGGCTTTTGAACTTCAAAAATCCGGAAGGTCAGATAGCCAGATGGATACAGCGGCTCCAGGAGTATGACATGGAGATCAAGCATCGAAAAGGGTTATCTCACGGTAATGCTGACGCTTTATCAAGAAGACCCTGTCCTGAGAACTGCCACTATTGTTCCCGAATCGAGAAACAGTATGGAACGACTAGCCCTACCGCTTATCAGGTGACAGTGACTCCAATATCATCAGAACCTGATCCATGGAGTGACGACCAAGTTCGAAAAGATCAACTTGAAGACCCCGACATAAAACCAATTTTGGAGTTCATGGAAAGTGACAGTCGGCGACCTAGCTGGCAGGACGTTTCCATCTTCAGTCCTGCAACAAAAAGATACTGGGCTTTATGGAACTCGCTCCATTTACGGAACGGCGTGCTACACCGAAAATGGGAATCTGACGACGGCAAAACATCTAGGTGGCAGTTACTACTTCCCCGATCAAGGATTTCAGATGTTCTGAAAGAAATACATAGTAGTGCGACTGGAGGACATTTTGGTGTCTTGAAAACCCTCAATAAAGTTCGGGAGCGCTTCTTCTGGAGCAAGGCGAAGGATGACGTGGAGAAGTGGTGCCATTCTTGTGACGCCTGTGCTGCTCGTAAAGGACCGAAGAAGAGAAGCAGAGGGAAGCTACATCTGTACAACGTTGGAGCTCCTTTCGAACGAATTGGGATCGACATCCTGGGTCCTCTACCAAGAACTGCTGATGGGAACAAATACATTCTTGTTTCCATCGACTACTTCACCAAATGGCCGGAAGCATATCCCATTCCAGATCAGGAGGCTACTACCGTAGCAGAGACTCTAGTCCAACATTGGATCTCGAGATACGGAACACCTTTGCAGATTCATTCCGATCAAGGGAGGAATTTCATCTCTGCTGTGTTTAAGGGCCTATGTCAAATTTTCGGAATTGAGAAAACTAGGACAACACCACTACACCCACAATCGGACGGCATGGTGGAGAGATTTAACCGCACAATCCTGAATAATCTCTCACTTATGGTATCCAGAAATCAACAGGATTGGGACAAGAAGCTACCTTTGTTCCTGCTGGCCTACCGCAGTGCTGTCCACGAGACTACCGGATATGCCCCATCTCAGATGCTCTTCGGACGAGAGCTTCGGCTACCTTGTGATCTCGTCTTCGGTCGTCCTCCGGATGCGCCTTCATCGCCTGAGGAGTACATCCAGGATCTCCAGGCCCGGTTGGAAGACGTTCATAACTTCGCACGAGAGCGAATCAACATCGCGGCGGAGAAGATGAAGACCCGATACGACACAAGGTCTACTGGACATGAATTCAACGAAGGCGACAAGGTTTGGTTATGGAATCCCATCCGACGGAAAGGTCTTTCACCCAAATTGCAGTCGCATTGGGATGGACCCTACAAAGTCCTTAACCGACTAAATGACGTCGTAGTGAGGATCCAAAAATCACCTAATGCAAAACCCAGGGTTGTACATTATAATCGGTTAGCCCCATACTATGGCCATAGTTCATGAGTATTATGTAAACAACCATGGTTGATAACATAAAAGTTGTAGATAATTAATTTTTGCTTAGTAATATTTCTTGTTATTATCGTGTGTCCTTTGCACTATTGGTTATTATTTAATGTGTGTAATTGTGAACTTGTGATAAAAGTTTGGCACCCTTTCTGGGGATTGTACTGCCCGGGACGTGCAGTTCTTAGGAAGGGGGCAATGTTACAAATCCTGTAAATAGTAATTATTGTAGTAACGTAACCTGTAAATAGTTTCCCGTAATGAATATACAACCCCTTTTTCATATGGCTAAAATATACGACCCCTATTCCCTTTTCGTTCATTGATAAAATTTGATAACGGTCAACGCATTTCGAGAAGCGTGTGGAATATTTGAGAAAATTCTTTTCGGTGTATTTAAGCCGTTAGCGATGGATAAACAGTTGAGTTTCGATTCAGATTTCGAACTGAGTGTGTGTATTAGCTCTGTTTATAGCGAGGCATTTCGCTGTGTTGTTTTCGTATTTGGAAGTAAATACGTGTGTAAACGTTGAGTTTACGGTGTTGCGTGATAATTGCTTAATTGCTGATGAATAATTTTGCAGTTGTTGACGATCTTTCCTGTACATAGTGTAAATAAATTTCCTGTGCTTTTATCAAGAACTGTGTCTTCATTTCAAGAAAGTGGAAGTCGCACCGAATCCGTTACAATATATATATATATATATATATATATATAAAAGAAGTAACCCCCCCCCCCCGAAAGTCGGGTCTAGCTACGCCTCTGTGCGACAGGACCCTACTCATTAGAGTTGTTGTTTCTAGAAACGGCTCCTGTCCCCCCAAGTCTGCCTCTCCTCCTGGGCGGTTACGTGTGCATAGTTGTGTGTGTAAGTGTGTAGGCTTGCGTGTGTACGTAGACCTGGGTGAGGGTGTATGCATGTGTGAGTGAATGTGTGCAAAGTCGTGTGTGTGTGTTTGTGTGAGCGTGCGTGTGTGTAGGACATGGACGCCTCCGACCAGGAGAAGCAGAGAGCTCAAGATCGGAGCAGCCGCGCCGCCTGCAGAGGCCGGCGGGCGGCGGTAGTGCTGCAGAGGCACCTGGTCCAAGCTGAAAAAAGGAACCACAACGCCAAGGACGGTCAAGTGAGGACAATAAGCAATCGTGATTGCTCAAAAATGCATAAACAATTCACTCAAAATTATCCAATTAGCGTTCGTTTTAAAGATAAGTTTGTCAATTGAGTCCCAATTTGATTGAAATTTTCATATACCGCAAAACCCCAAATAAAGATCGCATAAAACAGGTTTAAGTGTATTTTTCTTTCTTTTTCCCTTCCAATTACATTTTAGCAAAATTCAAATCAATTTTCAAGCGTTTATTTATTTTTATTTTTCACCGCTGCATTTAATTGATTTATAGATATTTATTTTTACTTATTTGTTTGCCTTTTTGAGAACTTTTACAAATAAGAACGAAAGATTTCAGCAAACATTTACTTTTGAAGAAATCACATATTGTTACGTCCCGGGAAAAGATAAATTTGATTACAGATGACCAAAAAAGTCTAAAAATAATTAACCGTGAAGGTTTATTTAAAACTAGTGATACCCGCACGGCTTTGCCCATAGTTGAAAATTAAAAGGTCATTCGGTTCGCCTGTATATTTACAAATAATGGATGACGAATTTCTCGCCAATTGTCTATGTTCATTCGCTCTCCCATTCCACGTCATGATAATTTCGTAATTTACTCGTCCATCTTATGATGATTTTGCTGCGGAAAATGTTCTTAAAATTGAAATAGAAAAAGAATAAAATCAAATTTTCGAATAATCGCTTCAAGGTACACACCCCCTACAAACTGACTTTGTGCCAAATTTCACGAAAATAGGCCGAACGGTCTAGGCGCTATGCGCGTCACAGACATCCAAACAGACTCTCCGCTTTATTATTAGTAAAGATAATAGATAATAACTTTGTCATTTCCGTACGTCAGAGCCAGATTGACGCATGTCCAAAAATTGCGATTTTCTGTTTATTGCTGCATTCTATGTAGAATCCTAATCCACATCGAGCCATGCAAACGTAACTTTTAAAAAAAGAAAAAAAAAACTTTGTAATGATTTATTAGTGTTACATGTAGGAACGCGCGTCCTATACTTTGCATGCGCCAAACAAATGTTTTTCCTGTCGCCTGTAAAGTAGCGATTATGTGACTTATGTTAGTCTGGCTTTGAGGTACAGATTTGTAACATTAACCTGTGAAATTAATGTCGGCTTGGCTTAAGAGGATTTTTACAATAAGAAAAAAAAAAAAAAAACCTGCGCTGCGCTGTAAAGCCAAAACCCCCCACCACCACCGTCGCTGTCAAGCGGAGCGAGCTGCTGGGTGTGCATTAGAGTGGGTTGATTTTGACTTTTTTTTGAAATCGAAAACGCCTGCGGTGGGAAAAGTTGTGTATTGGCATCAAATGCTCACATAAAATTTTTTTTGGAAATCGAAATATATTTAGATCCTCCGCCAGCCCCTTAAAATTTGGCTAAAGATGTAAAAATTGACATTTTTAAATTTTTTTTAAAAAAATCTTATGTATAATAATTTCAATCGCCTGTGGTGGGAAAAGTTGTGTATTGACATCTAATGCTCATATAATTTTTTTTTTTTTTTTGGTAATCAAAATATATTTAAATCCCTCACCAGTCCCTTGAAATTTCACCAAATATGGAAAAATTGACATTTATTTGTTATTTTTTACATTTCTCATGCTTGTTTTTTTAATCACCCGTAGTGAAAATGATTGCCTAGTAAGATTCTTCACTCGTAAATAAATAATAATAAATATTATATTCAAACTCCGCTCAACCGGTGACATTCGGAATATTTTCATAATTTTTAAAATCTTAACGTTTTAAAGTAAAAATTTTATCCAATATTTTTTTAAAAAAAATTTAAGCATTTTTTACGCCTTCTTTTTCTATGATATTACTATAGAATTCTTTAGCATTAAAAAATAGGTATAAAAGATTAAAGTACCAGAAGTCTGTCGTCGCCGTTTTACAGCAGCTCTTCGCTCATTTTCCCGAAGCATTAGGGGAAAATGACTAAGAATTCACCTCGGAGTATTATGTAATATAGAAGTTTTACACCTTATACATTTCTTTGCTCTTAAATTTTGGCATTAATTTTCGGGAAGCCAATGTTGTACGTATAAAGCCATCACGGCGTGTTGCTTCCACAAACAGATAAAGATGCTTCTGTCACCAACCTAAGTAGGGAGATAAGGAGACTTCTGCAACAAGAGGCGGTGTTGCGGTGTTAACACCGCCTCCCACTCCCCCTCTGACCTCCCCTCCACCCCCTCCCCACCGCCTCTCACCTTGGGTTGATCTTCCTCCTGATAGCCGCCTCCCAGGGCCGCCGCGAGGACTCCTAGAAGGTTACGGGGTTTTTCCCCACGTTTTTGAATATTTTCGCGCCTTTTATTTTATTTATTTACAAACATACTGGACTTTGTCGTTTTTTCTTCTAACCTTATACGAAGGTTTTCGCATGACCACGTTTTCGCACGACCGCGTTTTCGCACGGCCGCGTTTTTGGACTTTGTCGTTTTTTACTTTTTGGATGGCAACACCAGTTTTCGGTTGGCAACACTTGTTGCTATGTTTTTACTTTTCGATTTTTACTTTTAAGAACGTTCGTGGCGCCATCTATCGGGACTTTGAATATTTTTTTCCGGACTTAGAATATTTCTGCGAATTTAATTATTTTTATTTTACAGAGTGTCGGGAATCGAACACCCAAACTTTGAGTTAGCAAAAACGTATGCTAACCACTATGCTATATTTTCCATTATTCTTTTAGTCTTAATGTGAATCTGTACCATGACAACGAATATTACAATTTAATTAATTTTAAAACCATCAATTAATTTACTCTTTAGTACTAATCAAGACATATCATTAACTAAATTTCAGCTCATAATTGAAACTATCGGCATTATTATTATTTTTCATAATAACAATGTTTTTCACTTAAGGGGTCTAAGGACCCTTAACCTTCAAAATTTTCGACTTTCTGGAAAAAATATATGTTATGCATATTTTAATTCTAAACAATTTGATACCTTATTTACTACCATACGCCAAAAACTTTTCAAGTTATTGTAAAAATGCGTAAACTTTCACCATAGAGATTTATGTTAACAGCAGCGGTTTAAGCCTCTTTTTCTCAGGTGCCGGATTCTTCGGTTTTCTCGTTTTGCGCGCATAATATCTCAGAAAGTTTCTTATATATTTCCGTTAAACTTTTCATACTTGTTTGTCTGGTTTATATTTATGACCTGAACCTAAATTTGTTTAATTTTTTTCAAATTATGTATTTATTTTTTGAAATTTTACAAGTCATAATCAAAAATTTCCAAAATTTTGGGCAAAAATATATATATATTTTTAATATTACCTTTCATTTTTAGTTAAAATTTAGGTTCAGATCATAAATATATACCAGACAAACATGTATAAAAAGTTTTACGGAAATATATGAGAAACTTTCTGAGATATCATGCGCGCAAAACGAGAAAACCGAAGAAACCGGTACTTGAGAAAAATAGGCTTAAACAGCTGCTATGAACATAAATCTCTATGGGGAAAGTTTACGCATTTTTACGATAACTTGAAAAGTTTTTCGCGTATGGTAAAAAATAAGGTATCAAATTGTTCAGAATCAAGTTATGCATAACATATATTTTTTCCAGAAAGTCGAAAATTTTGAAGGTTAAGGGTCCTTAGACCCCTTAAGTAAAGATTTATTTAAATACAACCCATTCGAGATTTTAGATTTATTTCAATGCTTTGTGGACTTGAAATATATTTTAAATTTTGATTTTCTTTTTAATGCATTTCAAACTTTATCATTTTTATTTTTTCTAACTTGTTAAATTTTCTTAACTAATTTCTTTTTTCTTTGTCAAATTATCAAATAATTTTTCTAACTTGTAAAAATTTCGAAGAAATAATTTTCTTAACTAATTTTTTTTTTTTTTTTGACTTTCATACAACAAAATATTTTTTCTTACTTGTTAAATTTTCGAAGAAATAATTAACTTAAATATACTTTCACACATTTTGAACTTTAACGTTTTTTCCTGTCATTTAGAACTTTGATTATTTTTTTTTTCACTATTTTAGCGTTTTTCAGTTATTTTCAGTCTTTAACTATTTTCTTAACTTTTTAGTCTTTAACTAATTTCAAGCATTTCAGACTTAGATTATTTTTTCGTGATTTCGATTTTTTTTTAAGTATATTTTAGGGTTTGATCATTTTCTCGCTTGTTTTTACTTTATCGTTTTTTTGCCCTGATAATTTTAAACTTAGAAATTTTTCACAAGTAGTGACAGGAATCGAACCTTCAAATTTTTCGAAACGTTATCATGTCTTCAATTTTTGCAATCATGTCAAACTTGCAATCAATTTACTCGTAGTAGTAATTAACACTTATCATTAACGAATTTTCACGGATTTTAAAAAATCAACTTAATTAATTTTTTCCAGTAAGCAAATTGCGCACTCAAGTTACATTCCAACACTGCATATACGTTTCAAGAGTTTCATTGAATTTATCACATTCCATTTAATTAACTCTAATAATTACTTTTTCATTAATACTTAACTTAATCATTTTATCATACATTTATTCCAGTTACAAAATTATGCTTAAAAGTTATTTATTTTTCTTAGCACAAGAGATTTTAACATGTTCCTACTAAAATGCTTTTCACTCTAGTTTGAGTTTACTAAAATAGCAACTCATTTACGATTTAGATTCATTTAATCGTCTTTGATTCTTTTTCATTGTTAATATTTTACATTATCACATACGTTATTATTTTTATACATTTATCCATTCAATTTTCCAAAATCTACAATCAATTTACTTTTCGTATTAATTAACACTTATCACTATCAAATATTTTCATGAATTTTGAAAATTATCTTCTTAAATAATTTTTTACTGTAACCAAATTTCCCACTCAAGTTATATTTTATCACTACATATGCTTTTCATGAGTTTCACTTAATTTATCGCATTTCATTTAATTAACTCTAATAATTATTTTTTATCATCGATATTTAAGTTAATCATATTTTCCTTTCTTTATTTTTTTTTCATGCAAACACTCTTGATGGAATAAAACAAAATTGTCAACTTTCATGAATTAAATCCCCTCTGACTATTCTATTTTACTTTACCATACTTTACTATTTTACTTACTGCGTTTTACTATTTATCATTTATTACAGCTTTTCCAAAATATTACTTTACAACCAACTAATTTCATTAACAGAATTTTCATTACAATTTATAAATTTCACTTTTATTTAATTATTTTTACCTACGGTAAAATAAAACACATCACACAAAAATGTTAAACATCAATGAAGAACCCAAGAAATGTTAAAATTATAAGTCGAGTATCAAAACTTCATGTCAGCAAATTTTAAAAATAGACTTACCGAAAAATAACTTCTACTGAAATTCATTTCAAAACTTGGAATCAATTTACTCTTAGCATTAATAAACACTTATCATTAAGAAATTTTCATGGATTTTAAAAATCAACTTATTTAATTTTTTTCCAGTAAGCAAATTTCGCACTCAAGTTATATTTTATCACTACATATGCTTTTCAAGAGTTTTATTGAATTTATCACATTTTATTTAATTATTTTTGATTAGTATTAAACTTAGTCATTTTATCGCTTAGTATTTAACTTAATCATTTTCTTGCTTGTTTTTACTTTATCGTTTTTTTTCCCGTTATTTTTAAACTTAGAAATTTTTCACAATTAGTAACAGGAATCGAACACACAAATTTTTCGAAACATTATCAAGTCTACAATTTTCATCCAACTAAGTTAATTTAAAAACTTGCAATCAATTTACTCTTAGTAGTAATTAACACTTATCATTAACAAATTTTCACGATTTTAAAAAAATCAACTTATTTAATTTTTTTCCAGTAAGCAAATTTCGCACTCAAGTTACATTTCATCACTTTATATGCTTTTCAAGAGTTTCATTTAATTTATCACATTTTATTTAATCAACTCTATTAATTATTTTTTGATTAGTATTTAACTTAGTCATTTTATCGCATAGTGGTTTACTTTATTATTATTTTTTTTTCATGCAAGCACTCTTGTTAGAATAAAACAAAATTTTCAACCTTCACGAATTAGAATCACTTTGACTATTTCATTTTCCCAATAATATTTTACTTTAACAACTAATTTCTTTAACAAAATCGATACCATTTATTTTAGTCTTTATCCTTTTCGAACGATACATTCAAATGGACAGCTATACGTTAAATTAAGAAACTTAATCTAAAATTTGACAAATTAAGTTAAAGCTAAATACTGACTAAAATTAAGTACAAAAGACTAACCTTTTTGGGGTGAAATCCCTCAAGTACCAGCTATCGCGAAGTTATTTAAAAACAGTGAATGAAATTGTAATAAGTGGATTGTTAATTATAACTCAATCTCACAAATTACAACTACACGCATGTTTTATTTGAAATCGCTGCATACGGCTGTTTGCCCATCGTCGATTTGCAGAAGGCATGCCGTGAAATCGCAAATCAACTCGGCTGTTGAAAAAAACTACCGTAATCCTACAGCACTTCGGATGGTCCACACACACCGGTGCGAATTGAGGAAATGACTTTATCAATATTTCTATCTACCCTTTACCGATAACAGATAACAAACCCCACGTGCGAGTATGATTCACCCCTTAGCAAGCACGTCTTGTAAGTGATGTCACTGTTTCTGACCAATTAAAATTAGTTCACGTTTCTCAAATATCAAGCACATAGATCGACAATAGCCTGATGTCAGGTTTTCCAAACAAAATTTTAGATTTTAATTCGTAGTTTCGAATTAATTTCTTTTTCATTTCAAACTTATAAAAAAAATTTCCAGCTTGTAAGAATATTTCTTTCAAAAACAGATTTTTGATTCAAAACAGTATTTTTTCAAACTTGTAATATTTTTCTACTTAGAAAATGAAATCAAAAATTTTTGTTTTCTTTTATCATATAAAATGTTTTTAAGAAATAATTTCTCAAACTTGTAATATCTTTCCACTAATTAAAAAAAATCAATTTTTTTTTCAATCATATAAAAATAAATTTTTAATCTTACAACAATAAATTTTTCCGCAAAAATATTTTTTTCAAATCAAAATAATAATAATAATAATATTTTTGTGACATATTATTTTTTTTTTCTTTTCAATCTTTTTTTTTTCGCAAAACTATTTTTTTTTTTTCAAAAATTTTCAAACTTACAAAATAAAATTTTTTCAACTGAATCTTTAAACGAAATGATTTAATTAAATTTAAAACTCAATATCACTTTACTCTTAGTATTAATAACCAATAGCACTTAACCATTTACTCTTTGCACTCTAAGTATTAATTAACACACATGCATTACAAATAATAATAATAATGTTTAAGATACTTACAAATCATCCACTCAAGCTTTCAAATATCCATCTAGCATGTTATTGTTCATTCGTGTGAGGGAACTTGTAATAAAACTTTACTCATCAACCGAAATTATAAGCGAAAATATCACATTTTTAGCACTTAATATAATCCTACAATTAACAAATTGGTTTTAACTTTGAATTTAAGAAAAATAAAAACTATTACACACTTAGTAACATATCTATCGATGTATATTATTTCATGACAAATCACAAATAGGTGAGGATCTTTTATCGATCATGTGACCAACTAAGTTAAGAAAGAGCTTTCTTATCTCATATGAGAATTTTTAAGTCTTTAATATTTCTCTTTAATGTAAGTGTATTGATACGTACGAGTTTGTGTATGTGAATATAACTGTGTATTGTTTTCAAACCATTGACATGTTTAAGCTTTACGGTTCTAATTTTGACTTTCCACTTAGCATTAGTCGAAGTCCTTCGCATGTATTAAACTATAGAAATATCACAAAAATTATATTTTCATTCAGTCTTAATTACAAAACCATACAATAAGATGAAGACAACACCGATAGTATAAAGATTACTTACAATAAAGTGCATATAAAAAATATATGTAAGAGTGATTTCAAAGTATAATTCATCAACCATATTCAACAACTCAATCAAAACACAAGTCTCTTTTAAAATGATAAGCACAATTTATTCACACACACAGTAAAAGACAATTAAAAAAACTTTTATCTTTAAGTAAAACTCTTCAAAACTTTCAAGCGTATTTTTAACATCGATTGCATCAAATAAATCAGACACATGACATTTTAAACATGGACTATCAACATTCAAAGTAACCAAGTCACGAGTCAAGTTTTCCCAATTAACATTAAAAAGAGCCTGTTCGAAAAAAGTGTCGAACTTTCGACCCGTTGTTAATGATTCACATTCATGCACTCTCATGTAAAAAATGAATCCATTTTTACAATCCACACATTCTTTTTTAGAAAGGTAGTTTATGTTGCATATGAGCTCATCAAATAGTCACTTACGTAGAGAATCAGCCAGTTTACCAACTTCTTGTGATGTATATGTGCTGATTTTATCACATCGACAATCACAGGGATATTTTTTCTCAATTTCCGAAAGGATGTACTCTTTTAGAGTATAAGTCATAAGTTTGTCTTTGACACTACGTGAGATACAAGGGGACGCGTAGCACAATTTGTCAATCTGGCTTTCCAAAAGTAGAACTCTATCAGGCATCAACTGGAACACTTCTCGTTTCAGTTTGAACAATCTTTGCACACTAACACAGATGTTACCATTCGCACTCGACTCTCCTTTTTTATAACAAAAGCGAAATCACGGTCTTCGATTAATTTTTGATTTATATTTTTACGTAGACTTGAAATAAGTGATCTCCACACATCTGGTTCTAAGGAAATACCATCCATAGTTGGTCGAAGAATACCATCTTTCCCACACGTATATCTTCTAATATGCACGCGTGTACGTTTCCGAAAAGTATTCACGTAAAGTGAAAATACAATCACCCAAGTGTATCATATCATCAGGCTGTGGAGAAGCCTCAATGTTCATTTTCATGTTCGTTGCATCCCATCTGTTCATCTTCAGGCTTCAAAGTTTCAGAATGATTTTCACCAGCGTTAGTCATTCTTAACTCTCATAGGATTAGGAGTCACAATACTAAAACAACTTCCTGTGAACTTAAAAAATAAATCAAACTAGGTTTTAACACTAGCTGGTGAAGAAAAATCCTAAGTACATAGAATAAAATTTCACGATCTCTTTCAAAGCTCAGAATCACCCTGAAAATGATTCTCCAAACATCCACTATAAACCAATGAATATTCACTTTAACCAATGAGAAGTGTACATAAGTCTCTTGCTACTGACGTCATAGAATATCACAAAAACTTTTGAGCAGAGTTGAGTTGTTTTCCTCAGTATTCAGATTTTTAGAAAATGCCAACACTTTGACTTCCAACTTCATCCTGACCTACTACGAGTAATTTTAAGATGGTAGCAGGTTTTCACATCACATCGAATGCCGATGACGTTTTCGCATCTCATTCAAATTGACATGATCAATTACACGTGGAATGGTAACATCTGTGTTAGTGTGCAAAGATTGTTCAAACTGAAACGAGAAGTGTTCCAGTTGATGCCTGATAGAGTTCTACTTTTGGAAAGCCAGATTGACAAATTGTGCTACGCGTCCCCTTGTATCTCACGTAGTGTCAAAGACAAACTTATGACTTATACTCTAAAAGAGTACATCCTTTCGGAAATTGAGAAAAAATATCCCCGTGATTGTCGATGTGATAAAATCAGCACATATACATCACAAGAAGTTGGTAAACTGGCTGATTCTCTACGTAAGTGACTATTTGATGAGCTCATATGCAACATAAACTACCTTTCTAAAAAAGAATGTGTGGATTGTAAAAATGGATTCATTTTTTACATGAGAGTGCATGAATGTGAATCATTAACAACGGGTCGAAAGTTCGACACTTTTTTCGAACAGGCTCTTTTTAATGTTAATTGGGAAAACTTGACTCGTGACTTGGTTACTTTGAATGTTGATAGTCCATGTTTAAAATGTCATGTGTCTGATTTATTTGATGCAATCGATGTTAAAAATACGCTTGAAAGTTTTGAAGAGTTTTACTTAAAGATAAAAGTTTTTTTAATTGTCTTTTACTGTGTGTGTGAATAAATTGTGCTTATCATTTTAAAAGAGACTTGTGTTTTGATTGAGTTGTTGAATATGGTTGATGGATTATACTTTGAAATCACTCTTACATATATTTTTTATATGCACTTTATTGTAAGTAATCTTTATACTATCGGTGTTGTCTTCATCTTATTGTATGGTTTTGTAATTAAGACTGAATGAAAATATAATTTTTGTGATATTTCTATAGTTTAATACATGCGAAGGACTTCGACTAATGCTAAGTGGAAAGTCAAAATTAGAACCGTAAAGCTTAAACATGTCAATGGTTTGAAAACAATACACAGTTATATTCACATACACAAACTCGTACGTATCAATACACTTACATTAAAGAGAAATATTAAAGACTTATAAATTCTCATATGAGATAAGAACGCTCTTTCTTAACTTAGTTGGTCACATGATCGATAAAAGATCCTCACCTATTTGTGATTTGTCATGAAATAATATACATCGATAGATATGTTACTAAGTGTGTAATAGTTTTTATTTTTCTTAAATTCAAAGTTAAAACCAATTTGTTAATTGTAGGATTATATTAAGTGCTAAAAATGTGATATTTTCGCTTATAATTTCGGTTGATGAGTAAAGTTTTATTACAAGTTCCCTCACACGAATGAACAATAACATGCTAGATGGATATTTGAAAGCTTGAGTAGTTGATTTGTAAGTATCTTAAACATTATTATTATTATTTGTAATGCATGTGTGTTAATTAATACTTAGAGTGCAAAGAGTAAATGGTTAAGTGCTATTGGTTATTAATACTAAGAGTAAAGTGATATTGAGTTTTAAATTTAATTAAATCATTTCGTTTAAAGATTCAGTTGAAAAAATTTTATTTCGTTAAGTTTGAAAATTTTTGAAAAAAAAAAAAATAGTTTTGCGAAAAAAAAAAGATTGAAAAGAAAAAAAAAATAATATGTCACAAAAATATTATTATTATTATTATTATTTTGATTTGAAAAAAATATTTTTGCGGAAAAATTTATTGTTGTAAGATTAAAAATTTATTTTTATATGATTGAAAAAAAAATTGATTTTTTTTAATTAGTGGAAAAATATTACAAGTTTGAGAAATTATTTCTTAAAAACATTTTATATGATTAAAGAAAACAAAAATTTTTGATTTCATTTTCTAAGTAGAAAAATATTACAAGTTTGAAAAAATACTGTTTTGAATCAAAAATCTGTTTTTGAAAGAAATATTCTTACAAGCTGGAAATTTTTTTTATAAGTTTGAAATGAAAAAGAAATTAATTCGAAACTACGAATTAAAATCTAAAATTTTGTTTGGAAAACCTGACATCAGGCTATTGTCGATCTATGTGCTTGATATTTGAGAAACGTGAACTAATTTTAATTGGTCAGAAACAGTGACATCACTTACAAGACGTGCTTGCTAAGGGGTGAATCATACTCGCACGTGGGGTTTGTTATCTGTTATCGGTAAAGGGTAGATAGAAATATTGATAAAGTCATTTCCTCAATTCGCACCGGTGTGTGTGGACCATCCGAAGTGCTGTAGGATTACGGTAGTTTTTTTCAACAGCCGAGTTGATTTGCGATTTCACGGCATGCCTTCTGCAAATCGACGATGGGCAAACAGCCGTATGCAGCGATTTCAAATAAAACATGCGTGTAGTTGTAATTTGTGAGATTGAGTTATAATTAACAATCCACTTATTACAATTTCATTCACTGTTTTTAAATAACTTCGCGATAGCTGGTACTTGAGGGATTTCACCCCAAAAAGGTTAGTCTTTTGTACTTAATTTTAGTCAGTATTTAGCTTTAACTTAATTTGTCAAATTTTAGATTAAGTTTCTTAATTTAACGTATAGCTGTCCATTTGAATGTATCGTTCGAAAAGGATAAAGACTAAAATAAATGGTATCGATTTTGTTAAAGAAATTAGTTGTTAAAGTAAAATATTATTGGGAAAATGAAATAGTCAAAGTGATTCTAATTCGTGAAGGTTGAAAATTTTGTTTTATTCTAACAAGAGTGCTTGCATGAAAAAAAAATAATAATAAAGTAAACCACTATGCGATAAAATGACTAAGTTAAATACTAATCAAAAAATAATTAATAGAGTTGATTAAATAAAATGTGATAAATTAAATGAAACTCTTGAAAAGCATATAAAGTGATGAAATGTAACTTGAGTGCGAAATTTGCTTACTGGAAAAAAATTAAATAAGTTGATTTTTTTAAAATCGTGAAAATTTGTTAATGATAAGTGTTAATTACTACTAAGAGTAAATTGATTGCAAGTTTTTAAATTAACTTAGTTGGATGAAAATTGTAGACTTGATAATGTTTCGAAAAATTTGTGTGTTCGATTCCTGTTACTAATTGTGAAAAATTTCTAAGTTTAAAAATAACGGGAAAAAAAACGATAAAGTAAAAACAAGCAAGAAAATGATTAAGTTAAATACTAAGCGATAAAATGACTAAGTTTAATACTAATCAAAAATAATTAAATAAAATGTGATAAATTCAATAAAACTCTTGAAAAGCATATGTAGTGATAAAATATAACTTGAGTGCGAAATTTGCTTACTGGAAAAAAATTAAATAAGTTGATTTTTAAAATCCATGAAAATTTCTTAATGATAAGTGTTTATTAATGCTAAGAGTAAATTGATTCCAAGTTTTGAAATGAATTTCAGTAGAAGTTATTTTTCGGTAAGTCTATTTTTAAAATTTGCTGACATGAAGTTTTGATACTCGACTTATAATTTTAACATTTCTTGGGTTCTTCATTGATGTTTAACATTTTTGTGTGATGTGTTTTATTTTACCGTAGGTAAAAATAATTAAATAAAAGTGAAATTTATAAATTGTAATGAAAATTCTGTTAATGAAATTAGTTGGTTGTAAAGTAATATTTTGGAAAAGCTGTAATAAATGATAAATAGTAAAACGCAGTAAGTAAAATAGTAAAGTATGGTAAAGTAAAATAGAATAGTCAGAGGGGATTTAATTCATGAAAGTTGACAATTTTGTTTTATTCCATCAAGAGTGTTTGCATGAAAAAAAAATAAAGAAAGGAAAATATGATTAACTTAAATATCGATGATAAAAAATAATTATTAGAGTTAATTAAATGAAATGCGATAAATTAAGTGAAACTCATGAAAAGCATATGTAGTGATAAAATATAACTTGAGTGGGAAATTTGGTTACAGTAAAAAATTATTTAAGAAGATAATTTTTAAAATTCATGAAAATATTTGATAGTGATAAGTGTTAATTAATACGAAAAGTAAATTGATTGTAGATTTTGGAAAATTAAATGGATAAATGTATAAAAATAATAACGTATGTGATAATGTAAAATATTAACAATGAAAAAGAATCAAAGACGATTAAATGAATCTAAATCGTAAATGAGTTGCTATTTTAGTAAACTCAAACTAGAGTGAAAAGCATTTTAGTAGGAACATGTTAAAATCTCTTGTGCTAAGAAAAATAAATAACTTTTAAGCATAATTTTGTAACTGGAATAAATGTATGATAAAATGATTAAGTTAAGTATTAATGAAAGAGTAATTATTAGAGTTAATTAAATGGAATGTGATAAATTCAATGAAACTCTTGAAACGTATATGCAGTGTTGGAATGTAACTTGAGTGCGCAATTTGCTTACTGGAAAAAATTAATTAAGTTGATTTTTTAAAATCCGTGAAAATTCGTTAATGATAAGTGTTAATTACTACTACGAGTAAATTGATTGCAAGTTTGACATGATTGCAAAAATTGAAGACATGATAACGTTTCGAAAAATTTGAAGGTTCGATTCCTGTCACTACTTGTGAAAAATTTCTAAGTTTAAAAATATCAGGGCAAAAAAACGATAAAGTAAAAACAAGCGAGAAAATGATCAAACCCTAAAATATACTTAAAAAAAAAAATCGAAATCACGAAAAAATAATCTAAGTCTGAAATGCTTGAAATTAGTTAAAGACTAAAAAGTTAAGAAAATAGTTAAAGACTGAAAATAACTGAAAAACGCTAAAATAGTGAAAAAAAAAAAAATAATCAAAGTTCTAAATGACAGGAAAAAACGTTAAAGTTCAAAATGTATGAAAGTATATTTAAGTTAATTATTTCTTCGAAAATTTAACAAGTAAGAAAAAATATTTTGTTGTATGAAAGTCAAAAAAAAAAAAAAAAAAAAAAAAAATTAGTTAAGAAAATTATTTCTTCGAAATTTTTACAAGTTAGAAAAATTATTTGATAATTTGACAAAGAAAAAAGAAATTAGTTAAGAAAATTTAACAAGTTAGAAAAAATAAAAATGATAAAGTTTGAAATGCATTAAAAAGAAAATCAAAATTTAAAATATATTTCAAGTCCACAAAGCATTGAAATAAATCTAAAATCTCGAATGGGTTGTATTTAAATAAATCTTTACTTAAGTGAAAAACATTGTTATTATGAAAAATAATAATAATGCCGATAGTTTCAATTATGAGCTGAAATTTAGTTAATGATATGTCTTGATTAGTACTAAAGAGTAAATTAATTGATGGTTTTAAAATTAATTAAATTGTAATATTCGTTGTCATGGTACAGATTCACATTAAGACTAAAAGAGTAATGGAAAATATAGCATAGTGGTTAGCATACGTTTTTGCTAACTCAAAGTTTGGGTGTTCGATTCCCGACACTCTGTAAAATAAAAATAATTAAATTCGCAGAAATATTCTAAGTCCGGAAAAAAATATTCAAAGTCCCGATAGATGGCGCCACGAACGTTCTTAAAAGTAAAAATCGAAAAGTAAAAACATAGCAACAAGTGTTGCCAACCGAAAACTGGTGTTGCCATCCAAAAAGTAAAAAACGACAAAGTCCAAAAACGCGGCCGTGCGAAAACGCGGTCGTGCGAAAACGTGGTCATGCGAAAACCTTCGTATAAGGTTAGAAGAAAAAACGACAAAGTCCAGTATGTTTGTAAATAAATAAAAAAAAAAGGCGCGAAAATATTCAAAAACGTGGGAAAAAACCCCGTAACCTTCTAGGAGTCCTCGCGGCGGCCCTGGGAGGCGGCTATCAGGAGGAAGATCAACCCAAGGTCAGAGGCGGTGGGGAGGGGGTGGAGGGGAGGTCAGAGGGGGAGTGGGAGGCGGTGTTAACACCGCAACACCGCCTCTTGTTGCAGAAGTCTCCTTATCTCCCTACTAACCTAACTGCTCTTTCTACCGCTTGCGTATGACATGGTAAATTCCACAACTCACTTTCAATAACGTCACCCGTTTCAGCTGCTTTTTCGAGTTCCGCATTGGATATATGTTTGGTGAGTGGGGGGTCTGTAAGGACACAATTTTGCCAATTTATCAATTGTGTATAGTCTTTTGCTTCAAAAATTAGAGGTGGAATGACAAAATCACGAACAGTTTCATTAGTAAGAGTTCGGGCCTTCAGAATTTTTCGGTAGCCTAATTTCCTTACTGAGGATCGTGTGTCGTTGATCATGGCTATCAGCAGGTTTTCTGGATAACCAAAAAAACCATTTCTTTATATAACAGGGTCAACTACTGGTTTCAAGTCATCGCTAAGATATCTTGAGTAGTGGATAAGTTCCTATAGATGCTGTGCACCGGCTGTGCATGAAGGCTCAGTTTTAATCGAAAACCAAACTTTTGCATACACTTTTATAATGTATTCTACAAGAGTCCCTATTTCCAGCGATGGCTCTTTTGTACCAACATACAAACGAAGTACTCTATTCGCTGTTGTAAGCCACCTAGCATGAGATAGCTTTCCTGGTGATTCCATATGTGATACAAGTATTTTTGGTCAGTGCTAAGTCCGTCTGTATCAACTGTTGGCAAATCAAAAGCGATTTTTTTAAAGTTGACAATTGGAAGCTGCTCACATGTGCCAAGAAGCTTCCCTACAGGACCATTATATGTTAAAGAACCTGTAGTGCTTCCATCAAGATGCCGTAACAGATAGCGTAAAGGTAGCTCACTGGCGTGCAATTGACATATGAGCCACTGCAACGGCCTTTTTAAGTGCAGCTCAAAAAGTCTTATTACACCACCTTTCACACCAGTATTGACTGCTGTTCCATCTGATCCTACTGCAATTAAATCCACAGTAGATACTTGGGTTGTTTTTAAATAGTCTAATATGCTTGATAACACTTCATTCGCTGTGCCAGTTTTTGGCGATACATGACCGAGAAAATTGTTTCCTGGCTCTTGTAGTAATACTATATGCTCTTCCATTTTAAATCTTCTGTGTGAAACATCCCCTTCTTTTACAATTACTAAGGTTCGGTCCTTTCTCCCATCGAAATATAATGCCTGCAACGCTGTCTTATCCTCTGCTAAACCATTTTGTAAATCCATGCGAACTTTTTTCCTTTGACGATCTATTTTACATTTATCTATGACCATAGTGGAATCTTTCTTCGTTATCAAGCCAACATCTTCAAGTGTAGCACTTGCTATCATTGCACCTTTCCGACTTGAAACTCCAGATCTATCTAGTGCTGTTGCCAACGCTGATAATGAACATGTCATTTTCGAGCTCTTCATTTTTTTTTTTTTTTTTGAAGACGTAGCAACTTTCTTAAAATCCTCATCAGAATTAACTGCCCTTTCTGCAGTAGAGCTTCCAGTAGAACTACTTTCATATTGAAGAGGTTGGGTATGAACATCACTTTCAGATTTTTTCTTCCGCTTCTTCATTCGTTCATCTTCCATCAATTTTCTTTCCACTCTGAGTTTCTGCACCCTTGTAGTTTTTGCATCTAAATTTTTCATGTACATTTTCCTCGAAGATCTCTGATCTTTTAAGAATTCTTGTTCCAACACCGGTATCTTTCTATATTTCTCACATGTGCACAGTGTCATGTCATTGCACTTACATGTTGAGATATCAAACAGTGTAGATTTAGCGTCTTCTTGAAATCTTCTTAATTTCATTCTTGCCGAGTCACTTGTTTTTCTTACATACTTCTTTATATCCATGAATTTTTTATGATACTTTCTCAGTAACGCAACACTTTGTTGGTGTGAAATTATTGGAAGAGAAGCCTTTCTCCAAAGTTCTTCTACCTTTTCTATAACAACTCTAGAAATTTCTACAAACGTGGAGCGTTTAGGCACAGCATATTCACTAAGATTGTGTTGAACAAACAAATAGAATTTCATTACCTCTTCATAAGTTGGTAATAATGTACTACATAAATCTTCAGGTTCATCAAACACAGGATCACAGACTGATTTTCTAGTCCTTAAATTTCGTTTCTTAGTGGTAGACATCGTATCGAAAAAGTAAACGATAAGATGTTTTCAAAATTGAAGTATTGCAAGAATTTAATAAGAATTAACACAGAACGAGAAGTAGCATAATAATAACATAACCCTCCAACAAATTCTTCTGCTCTGAGTTTTTTGTTACGATTTCTATTTGGTTCATATATGCTTGGCTAAGTGCCAAGAACAGGCCGATTTGTCAGACTGGGGGGTGGGTGATTTAAATAGTTTCATTATATCACAGAGAAGAAGAAAAATAACCATTCGGAGGAATCACACCATCTGTTTCTTTGACAGTTAAAACTAAACAGAAGGAGCAAAGAAAAAGGGCAAAACGAGCAATTTCAGATTCCCGGCAGGGGTGGTATATGTAATATGATATGATAATTATTTTGTTCAGAAACAAAGGGTCTTACTATTTACTATTTACACCACAGGTAATTAAAAAAAATACATAAGAAAGGAAAAAAAAATGTTTTAAAAAAAGTCAATTTTTACATATTTAGCGAAATTTTGGGGACCTGGCAGAATATATAAATATATTTTAATTACCAAAAAATTTTTTTAATGAACATTAGATGTCAATACACAACTTTTCCCACCACAGGCGGTTAAAAATATTGTATATAAGATTTAAAAAAAAAAATTAAAAAATGTCAATTTTTACATATTTGGCCAAACTTTAAGGGGCTGGCGGGGGATCTAAATATATTTTGATTTCCAAAAAAATTTTTATGCGAGCATTTGATGCCAATACACAACTTTTCCCACCACAGGCGTTTTCGATTTCAAAAAAAAAAAAGTCAAAATCGACCCACCCTAGTGTGCATGCGTCAGTTTTAAGTAAGGCTCATTTCTTTTGGATCGTACCATGTACGTTGAAATAAGTTCGATCCGAAAAACGGGCCTTTTAGCAGCGAAATTAGCGCATAATTCGCCGATTTAAAACGAGTAGAGTGCATGGGCGGATTTATGGGGGGGGGGCAGAGGGGGGCAATGCCCCCCAGTTTTGGGAGGACTTTATATAATAACAACACATCTTCCAAAAAAAATCTTTAAAAACATTATTTTTCTTTTTTGACTAGTTCATAAGGGCATGGGTGGACTTATAGGAGGGGGGGGGGCATAGGGGCAATGCCCCCAGTTTTGGGAGGACTTGAAATAGTAACAACACATCTTCCAAAATCTTAAAACAAAAAAAATGATTATTTTTTTCTTTTTTGAGTACATAATACAATGAAAATGAAGAGAATAGCGAATGTCCTTTCCTGATGGGAGAAAAGAAAAAAAAATAACATTAAATACAAATAGTACAGCTGTCACTGGGGTGCTGAAAATATGCCTAAATTCACTATTTTGGACTGAAAACCATTTGGACAAGTATATAAATGAAAATACAGGCTAAACGAGCTATTCATTCAGCTGCAACACTTATAATAATTGACGATTACTTTTAAATTAGAACCTAAAACAAAGGTAACCCGTTCTACTTGTTATGATTTGTTTTCTTTTTCTTCAGAATGTTTATTTTCAATTTGCGTGACTTCAAAAACTAGATATTTTGTGTTGTTACAGACGAAAGATTTTGAAGAACCTTCTGGATTCACAAGTTCAGATTGGTAAAATTGTAAAAATCCTTTAATCGTAAAAACTGACGAATTTTCGTAAAAATTACAAAAATCTGCAGGTAAGAGGGAATTACATATAGTGCCGGATTTGCCTATAAGATAAACAAGCTACAGCTTCGGACCACTGCTTTGAAGTGGGTCAGTATTTCGCAAAAAATTGCATGATTTGTTCCTTAAAAAATGGAAAGTGCTTGAAAAAACTAATCTCAACTTCAAGTGCTTGAAAACCGTGAATTTTTGGGAAACGTGTGGCTACAAACCTTAAATTTTAAAATTTCTAACAAATGGTAGGGGAAGGAGTGCCGAAATATGCCAAATTCAGCACCTTGCTACATCCTGCATCAAAAGTGTAAAAATCATGGTTCTTACGTTTTTAACATATTACTTGAAATAACTTTTTGTGACTCACATGTTTTATATCTTGCTATTTATTAAATCAATTTATGGAATTTATGGTATTTTGGAAATTCTTTTGTATTGATTGCTTTTATCTTGCTTCTACTGCATATTGTTAATCTGTTTAGCCCAGAAAAAAATGATACACTACCTCTATTCCTTTTTGTTTTCTGCACTGCTTATAATTAAAAAAAAAAAAAGGTTATTGTAATGAAAAAATTCTATAGTTAATTTTTTTCTTTTAAACTTAACTGGTTTTTTTTTTTTTTTTGTTTTACAAAGTTTGAATAATACTGTGCAACTGTATAATCTAGTACTCAATTTCAGAGACTGGAAAGTGCAAATGAGGTGCCTTAAACCATTAAATATTCTAAAATCCTTGAAAAGAATTGGCGCAGCATAGCCTACTAGGGCTCTTTTGCTAAAACACCAAATGTAACCAACCAAATCTTGAAAATAATTAGACAAGTCTTTGAGACTCCTAAGCAAAGTGTGCTTCTATTTTATTTTTTATCAAGTGTATAAATTATGAATTGTTCTAATAAGTAGTATGTTACTCTCATGTTACATATTTTCTAAATCTGTACAGCATTTCTTTTAAAGTATTAACTTTCATCACAAAGTACATTTAAATCATAAAACTTTTTTAGAAAAGTTATTTGTCTATTTTTTTCTCAGATTTTTGTCTATCCAATTAACCCTTATAATGCTTCAAAATGCAGAACTTCATATCCATTTTGCAAAATTTCTTCCCAGGGGAGGAACCCCCGGACCCCTAAAATTGGAGTTATTCTATATCCTACTTAAAAGGGAGTCTTGCGTCACTCTCTTGATACCAGTTACCTCTCTTAAGGTCAATTCAAAAATGACAGCATGAAAACACACTTTAATGAAAACAACACACACAAAAAAAAGTAAAGCATAGCCTTATGCATCACAGGAAAACAGACCAAAACATGGGGGGGGGGGGGGGGGCGGAACAATTTAAAATGTTGCTGGAAAAAAATCCTGCCCCCCCAGGAACTCAGTGTTAAATCCGCCTATGGGGACGCACACAAATTTGCTGTATATTAAAAGGAAAAGAGAAGTTTAAGAAAGAATGGTTCATAAATGGAAACCAAGAGAAGAAAAAAGATTTTCCTAAAAGTAATGCCCTTGCAGTGGATGAAATTGTGTTTAAATGGTTTGTGTCCGCAAGAAGCAAAAATATTCCGATTTCTGGCTCTATTTTACAAGAAAAGGCGAAAGAAGAAGCTACTGAAATGGGTATAGAAAATTTCAAAGCTTCCAATGGATGGTTAGATCGTTTTCGAACGAGACATGATATCGTTTTTAAAAAAATATGTGGTGAATCCATGGATGTGGATGCTGACGTTTGCGAGAAATGGTTTGAGAAAGTGCCTAGTTTGATTGAAAATTACGAGCCATGTGACATTTATAACATTGATGAGACCGGTTTGTTTTATAGAGCTCTGCCAGATAAAACCTTAACTTTACGGAAAAAAAACTGCTCTGGTGGCAAAATCTCCAAAGAACGCTTAACAGTTTTGTTGGGTGCCAGCATGGATGGTACAAAATTAAAACCAGTTGTCATCGGAAAAGCAGCCAGACCTCGGTGTTTTAAAGGACTGGATATAAAAAAATTACCTGTAGACTGGTATTCAAATAGAAGAGCGTGGATGACAACCAGTGTCATATCTGATTGGCTTGTAACTTTTGATAAGAAGTTGGGGAGAGAAAAAAGGCATATTGTTATTTTTATGGACAACACGCCCTCCCATCCCAAAGACTTTCACTTGAAAAATATAGAAATAGTCTTCTTGCCAGCAAACACAACATCGAAATGCCAACCTATGGATGCTGGGATAATTCAAGCATTTAAAATTCAATACAGACAACTAGTTATGAAGCATTTAATCAATAAAATGGAAGAAACTAAAACAAGTAGCGAATTGTCCAAAACAATTGATGTGTTAGATGCAATCAGCTGGGTTAAGCACGCATGGAAGGAAGTTAAAAAAGAAACAATAGTAAGTTGCTTTAATCGCGTTGGATTCAAAAAAGGATCTGCCACAGAGGAAATTGACAACGAAGTTGATTGTGACAATGATGGATCCGATTTGCAGTCGTTAATGCAACAAGCAGGGTTCACAAATGTGACCGCTGAAGACTATGCTCCCATCGACGACCAAGTTTTCACTGAAGAAAGCGAAACAGAAATTGCAAGCATAGTGCGCGAAATTAACGAAGATCATACAGTTGCGGATGACGATGAAGATGAACTGTCCGTAAAAGAAGACGTTAAAACAATTAAAAATGTTAACGAAGCTATAAGCGTATTAGATGGACTCAGGGAATTTTCAATTAAACACAACGATCCTAAAGGACTAGACTTGGTACAAGAACTTAAGATACATTTCGAAAATGAAAGACTTTCATCGATCAAAACATATCAACAGACATCAATCGAACAATTTTTTAAAAGTACAAATTAGGTATGTAATTTTTATGCGAACCTGTTATTTAAATCTCTTTGAGTGTGCAAAACTGTAATATTTGAATTTAACCTGATAAAATAATTGTTTATTATGTATATGTTGGTAAAAACTAGTAAATTAAAAAAAATCTATGCATATGAAAGAGTAGAATTCACACATATTTCATTTAAGATTTCAAAAAACATAAACAAATAACTAAAGTTAATTAAATTAAAAAAACCTCTGTAAAGTGGACACCCATCTCTTACGGACAAAAAAGTTTGTCCCGTTAGTGTCCGTAATAGAGGGGTTTCACTGTATATATCTATATATATAAAAATGGAGTTTGGTAAATTTGTTCCCTAAGATCTCAAAAACTACCCGGCAGATTTGGCTCAAACTTTCACCGTTTGTTCAGTTTGGTACTGGGAAGGTTTATAGACCAGTTCGAAAAAAATCCGATTGATAGTTCCCTTTTTATTCCAACTTTAGTCCCAATTTTCGCATAAATGTCCCAATATGGGGGTGGAAAAAAACGTGCACATATTAACATTATATGTCCATCGAAACCGCCAATTTTTTTGCTGAAGATAGCATCTGTTCGAAGTTTCTAAGTTGTATAAAAAACGAATTATGAGCTTTTTTGTTCCCTGTTCGAAGGCTTTCATCAACCCAAGTCATTATTTAGTGTGTCATCTCAACTCCCAAGAATTGTTGTATTGTTGAATATTTTTGCGTTTCGTCTGACTTTTTGAGGCTTTTCTCAAGTCAAATCTTAAAGTTACGTTTTCCCACGTTGGATTGATAAGAGATAGGCTAAAAATACTTTTGAACGGAACTTATGTAATTACTGGTTTATTATTATTATTTAGGCTGACTGGACACTTGCTCACTATATCCAACCAACCAGCAGAAATATCGCCAGAATTTTTCAGAAAGATTTCAGTAGCTGATGCATTTGGCAGTTTTTTCCACTGTCACTGTTTTTGAGCCCAAAGACTACGTAATAATGTTTCTCAGCTTTCACCATATATGCAAAATATCTCCAATCAAAGATACTTAAAAAAAATAATACCGTGTAAAAATAATTCAAAAACTAAATTAGGCAAATCCATAAACCGCACAAAAACTTCCATTAATTTTTATTTTGCACGATTTCAAACAATCGCCAAATTTTACTACTTATTTTGGAAACATTTCGGATGAAACGTTTAGCGCCATTTTATTTTGACCAAAAGTATCTCAGCATCTGGCAACAATATTTCTATAATAAAAATTAGTAAGGAAAGGGAGAGTATTATCGAAAGTGTCCCAAAATGATTCTCGCAAATTTGGTAAGATTTTAAAACCGCCCCAAGTGCCCACAAAAAATTCAAATTTCCCAAAATAACTAAAGCAAGTGTAAGAGGAACGAGGGTGGCTACATTTTTTTTAAACAGTTCGTACATCAATAGCCATACAGAGAAGGTTTTAGATTTAAAAAAAAAAGTACTAACAGATAAATCTTTTTAAACGTGTAAAATTTAATTTCATATTTCGGAAATTCTTCAAATTTGTATATGCTTAAATGTCGTGCTTTCGTTTCTAATTGAATACTATTTTGTTCTTTATACTTATTGCTATTTTAGTTTAATGAGTAAATATAAAGCTTGATTTTTAATCACGTCAAAAAGATTTGTTTTAAATTCTTTCGCTTAAAACAGAAAACAGGGGCAAATAACGATTGTTTCTCATAATTATTACTGACCCAGGCAACGCCGGGTATTTTTGCTAGTGTATGTATAAAGAAAGAGAAAAAAGATTAGCATTACTTTATTTTTCTGATTTTTACAAATTGATGGTATTTTTAATTGCAGGTAAATCAGAAAACGATAAATCGATATCATATATATATATATATATATATATATATATATATATATATATCTTATACATATAAAATCTGAGTATCTATCTATCTATCTATCTATGTCCAAGCTTCTTCTCCCGAACGACAGTGAACTGACCATCGAACCAGGTATCGATGGATTCGTCATCTTCCCGTCTTCATGTTTGGCTATTTAACATAATCCTCCGATAATAATTAGCGGAGATATCAATTAAAAATTATTAATTATGACTCTTAGATTTCAAAATAAAATCCATATTTTTCGAAGGCTTTCCTCCATTCAAATTATTATTCAGTGCTTCAACTCAACTTTCCGGATGAACGCTTTTATTAAAATTTACAGCGTGAAGAAAATCATTGAAAAGAAACATCTGTTGCAATTTTTTTTCTCGAATAAAAAGAAATAAAATTAGGCTTTTGTTTTAAGGCTTTTCCTGTAATCAGGGTGTTTAAGTTGTTTACTTTTCGATTATTTTGCCGTAATCTGCAGCAAAATTTTGCTGTTTTTTTTTTTTTTTTTTTTGTTCAAGCCTGATTGTTAAATACGCGTCACATGACATAACTTTCATTTTCGAGGAGGACCGTGCACGTCGAAAAGTAAATGAGTGATTTACAAGTTATTTGAGTTCTTTGAGGGTTTGTACCTGGAAAACGGATTGATGTAATTCTTGTACGACCATGTGGATAGAATCCATCCAAATATTTATCTGAGTGGTATGTTGCATTAATAAACACCCGGGCAACGCCGGGTAGTAGACTATTTTATGTAAAAAGCGGATTGTTATTGTGCATAAATATTTCCGATATAGTCTATCAGATGTAATTCAGTTTAACGTGAGTAAAGATTATAGTTGATAATGCATATATTTTCCCCTTTTGTGCTGACTGAAAATGTACTCATAACTTGTATCATTCATAACGATTATTAACGTTGATGAGGTGTTTTGGCAAAAATATATCTTACTGGTGTTTTGCAAACCTTGCTTTACGCGCATTTATTTATTCCTTAACGCGTTAGAAACTAGTGTCAGTGTACTACAAAAGCATCAACTGGACTGCTCTTACATTTTTTAGGTAGCCCGTGCAACGCCGGGCACGCAGCTAGTATATATATAAAATTAAGCAAACAGAATTTTAAATATTTAACAAATTATAAATAATTAATGATGATAAAAAGGAAAATTGCAAACAGCTATTAAATAGGAAAAGATAAAGTATGAATCCAGAGCTCATCAGCCGTGGAGGATTCATTAATTATGGTCAAAAAATCAAAAATTTAACTATGAACTAAAAGAGAATGTTATCATCATTATTTATAATTTGTTTAATATTTGAAATTCTGTTTGCTTAATTTTATATTTACTTGGCTTTTTAGTTTTTCTGCGTTGCGCATCTATGGGCTTTTGGTGTGGTCTTTTCAATATTTTACACTTTTATTATATATATTGACTTATCGTTTTATCGTATCAATAAGAAAATAATTCTTTCTTATTTATTTATTGATATCCATAGCAATGGAAGAAATTTCATGAACTATATCTGCTTCACTTTCCTCGAAATGTCTATTTTTAATGTTATCTTCAAATACCTGTAAAAGGCTGTCGGTTTTTGATTAATCAGTATTACTTGTTTTTTTTTTTTTTGCTTTGTATATCGGCTAAAAGCAGCTTGAATTTGACTTTTTGTCAGATGTTGTTCGGTTGGAATATTTTTTTGTCTTCCATCATCTCTGTTCTCATTGCATGTTCTACTTGGTCGGGCGTCTGATTTCTCCCGGTTTTCGCACCATTAAAGGAACTTTTCTTAAAGAAACTTTCTTTGTTTCATTGAAAATCGTTGTACTTTTACGAGTTGAGAGAGCCCACCCCTCACACGAGATTGACAAAATGATTTCTTCTTCGTTTTCTCCTTGTTGACTGGTAGATGCCTGACCAAGACCACAAGAAACAGAACTCTGAACAGGTATTTGAAGATGACATAGAAAAATAGACATTTAGAGGAAAGTGAAGCAGATATTATTCATGAAATTTCTTCCACTGTTACGGACATAAATAAAAAAGTATTATTTTGGGATTGATACCATAAATCAATATATATATATATATATATATATATATATATATATATATATATATATATATATATATTAGGGTGGTCCTTATTTTTGAAGTTGTAGATATTTTACACGACGCCCCCTCAATTTGTTCCATTATACAAATAAATGATCCATGCAAAATTTTAAGTCAATCCATGAATATTAACATGTGCCCCCCCCCTTTTTTTGAGTTTTGAAGAAAAAAATTGCGGATTTTCTCATTTTTATGTAAAAATACTCCTTGGTTTCATATTTAAAGTAATTTTGAACCTCAATAGATGTTACTACTTCCAAACCAACCATTGTCTCACTTTCATTCTGTAAAATTTTACATATTACATAGGGTTACGTGTACACCAATTGGCCTTGGGACAGACATACCGCTATTCGAGCTCGTTTCAAACCAAGCGGCAGGGAAACATTTCTTTCTACCAAGATGGACACAAGGGATTCTAAAGGCCATTAATGAATGGCCTAGACCATTAATGAATGATTTTTGACAACAACAATTTGCCTCCTCCAGGCTTTGGGGGTGTTGATTTAGAAAATTTTCTGTGTATGTAACAGGTCTGGCAAATAGGGTCACTAGGTTTCCATGCTATAAAATATAAATAATGACAATTATATTTTAATTCGCTGTTCTTTAGTTATATACTTAAATGTTTATGCATTCTTATAATTTAAATTTTGAAAAATCCTCGATTACCCTCCATAAAAATGAACTCTATTTTTCATATCTAAAATATAAATTTGAAAAAATTCCAGATCGGAATAATGTAAAAATCTATACTTTAAACTGTCTTCTATTTCAGTACATAGTCCTTTATTATCATCAAATTCCTCTTGCAATTCACAAGATTTAGAAACCGAAATGGGTATCTATCCTAACCTGTTGAACCTTTTTTTCTATATCTGGTCTACCACACCGCAAAAAAGCTTGACAACTATTGAGATCTGCTTGCATTTCATCAATGTTAGACAAATGCCATATTAGGGACAAAGATGCTGCTCATTTACATTACAGCCTATGTAGATGCAGTAAATTTAAATCCAAATAACCTTATGATCAATCGTACATCCCTTAAGAGAGCAAGAGAAAATCTTCGAGAGGTAAAATCAGATATCATGAATTTAAATTTAGATTTTTTAGTTATTCCCATGGGATACAAAGCTACATCCAGATGTAACTGGGAAAAAAAAGCCGATAGGCTTACCATGATAGCTTCAGGTTCCAATGTTGAACAGCTACTCAGAATTTCTGAGGTATTTCTTCAGTTGTATATATCTTAGATGACTGCTCTTTATTGCTAACTGTTCAAGCTGTAGTGTTTTATACAGCGGCTTACAATACCGGTCGTATAAATTGTGCATGTAATTTTTTAGAGCAAAAGCTGAACGGTGATATATTGCATTTGTATTGCTATCATCATGCACTTGAAATCGTACTGCAGAGTATCTTTAAAGAAGCTCTCGCCTTTCTTAGTTTTAGACTCGATATTTCATTATTTAAGCGCTTCAAAATTAAAAAATTATACATACCACTTAAATTCTAAAAGAAGAATTTGATGACATATTATTGTTCATAGAAAGCGGAATTAAGAAATACTATAGAGAATTCTCATAACGTGTAATAATATTTCTTGGTGAAGTCCTCCCTCCTACAGGGATATGTTTTTGGCAACCTGGAGTTTATCTGTGAGCCAGATGGGTGGCAAAAGGAATTTATTGTTTGAATATTTATATATTTAGGAAACAACTTAAATTGACCTTACATGAAGAGGTTGCCCGTAAATGCTGTTTTGCAGTTGCAAATGTTGTATGAAGATATAGTTTTTCGCTGCAACCCATTCTAGGCCTTTTAAATTAATATAAAGTTTAGTGTTTAAAAAACCTGCAGCGTACAAAATGATGTCAAACATGCAGCAGAAGCAGTGATTGAAAAATTCATAAATCACTTATGGTACTTAGGGGATGAACTAATAGCTTTATCCGTATTGGATGAAAGAATTAACTTTGAAGATAGGAAAAAGACTATTTCAAAAAAAAAAAAAAAATGCTTGCTGAATAGGAAAACGTGTCTGATGACTATAAAAATTTCAAATAACAGTAGATGATTTGGAATACTTTCTTAGTAAAGATCTTCCTCTTTATAGAATCAATTACAAGTCGATAAAACTGTTTGATAAGTTACAAACACCAAAAGACGTTTTCCTATTTGATGCTGATTCATGGCAAAATGAAGGAAGCTATTTAAAGGGAAGAGAAATCGTTAAAATGCTGAAAGTTGTGAATGATACAACTGAAAGAGGAGCACAATTAATCGAAGAATTTCACAATCAATTTACCAAATATGAGTCACAAAAGCAATTTTGTTTTTTAGAGACACTCCAAGACTATCGGAAAAAAAAAATGCACACGATTGAGATACATTGAGAAAAGCGTACGATTAAGGTAAAGTTTCTAAAGCAATATTTCATTCTTATTCAATGTAAAATCTTTAGACGATATGAAGTAATTAAAAAGATTAATTTTAGTGCTTCCTCACTGTAAAAATATTTTGCAGACATAGGAGAAACGATGTACGGGGTCTGAAGTAAAAACTCGAAGATTTGTGAGAAAATTATCAAAAGTGTTAAAGTTGAACGTCCTAGGGGCACGTGTTATTATTGACCGATCGAGTTCAAATTTTGCACCGATTACTTTTTATTATATTGTCACAAAACTAGGGGGCGTCACTTGTTGAATTCCGAAAAAAAAAAATTTCCCATATAAATAAGGACCACCCTAATATATATACAGGGTGAGTTCGATCGAATCTGCCATACGAAAGGGGGTGATAGATGAGCCCAAGTGGAGCATAGAACCACCTATTATCGTGTCCAATCCTTAACCGTAACCGAGTTTTGGTACATTTAAGGAAAATGAGTACAAAAACAAAATTCTGAGAAAACGGCCGATTTCTGAAATTCTTGTAGGACATACAAGGAAAATAAGTACATATTTGGAAAGAGCAGACTAAATCCTACAAAATGATACCTTTCGCATTAAGATAGTCACATTTTACCGAGAGCTACAAGCTTTGAAATATTGGACACACTCAGAATTAAAATGGTGCCAACATTTTTAATCGACATTTTCAAAAACAACCGTAAGAGCTACAATCGGGCAAATCTACCAAAACCTGGCCCATTCCATTAGCTTTCACATGATATAACAACAAATCATATTGGGCTTCATGTTCAGCTGAAATTCAGGCTTTTGTTTGAAACAGTGTAAAAATCTGCATTCGTTAAAAAAAGGAAAACCAGCGAAGAGTCGCACTTTTCTGTTTTGAATTTTCTGTTTCACGATAGCATGATGCTTTCTTTGTTTAAGAAAATGATATTTTTATACAAAAATAATAGTTTTGACAGTTTAATAAAAAGAAAAAAACACACGAGATAACGATTCGTAGAAATAAAAGAAGCATTACTTTCCCGTGCTTTTCACAAAGGGAAAATCAAGAACAAAAAATGTTACACCAACTTCAATTAGTACATTTAATAAACCTTCAAAATTTGCAATAGCTGCTGAAATTAATCACCGCCACACCTGATACACGCTCTTGCCCTTTTGCGAACGGAAACAACCGTAGCTCTTAAAGAAATTTCATTCCTTAGTTTCCCTACTGCTTCAGCAAGTCGGTAGCTCAATCCTTGCAAACTTGCTACTTCTGTTTTGTAAACTTCTTGTTTTAAGAATCCCCAAACAAGGAAGTCCACTGGAGTCAGGTCTGGGGATCTAGGGGGGCAAGGGATGGGGCCCATACAACCAATCCACTGGGGATACTGTTCAGTTAGAAATTCCCGAACGGCATTTGAAGAATGTGCAAGGGCTCCATCGTGTTTGAAAATGATTTTCGCTCTCTCCTGAACAGAGAATAGTATCAAGAAGGTCAGGCAAATGATGTCTACTCTTGTTATTAGTCTATGCCATAGACTAATAATAAGAGTAGACCGAGCTATGGCAACCCTTTTGCTGCTCATAAACCAAACCATGTGACTGGTGGATATCCTAGCAACAGCGGGCGTTGATCGTAGCAGACGATCATCGCTCGCGAGAAATAAAATAAATAGAATTGATGGAACACGGAAGAATGATCTTTTATGAAGTCTGATTTGTAAATTTGTTATTCTAAGTTGTAAATATTTTGTTAATATAGTAAGTTTTTCGTTTAGATCGTATTTTGCATTTTCGATAGTCAATTTCAATAACTCTATTAGCAATTAAAGATGCAAGCGCCCGAAAAGAATCGGCAAACGGTAAGATTTTTACCTACAATTTCAATTTAAGATACCGATTTGTACATTTTTGCGTTAACGCAAATTGTTTACGCCATTACGTTCACGCCAACGCTGACGTAGCAGTTCCAAATGAAATAAAAGTTACTGAAAACTGTGATCAAAAACTAATGCCAAAATAATGCATAACTAAAGAGAAAAACAGTTCATTCTCTGCACCTGGAAAAAAAAAATTATAATGAAAATACATTACGTCTTAAAATACATGTCGAGTGCCAAACTATAAATAATGTTGCAATCTAGCAACCATGCCGCCAAAGTTTTCGCCAAGCCTTCCACTAGTCACATGATGTATCCATGAACCAATTTTTTCATCAGCTAGTCTGGGAAAGCTCGGTCTACTCTTATTATTAGTCTATGGTCTATGCTTCCTGCATTATAAGACCTTAAAACGTATACAGACCCATCAAAAGACTTCCGATTACGATTTATGATTGTGAAAAATATCGTCTGAAAATAAAAAGCATTTGTTTAACAAAACAATTTAATGATAAAAACTAAACAGAATTATTCATTTGTCATAATATTTTATGTATCGTTTGTTTCTTTCTGATATTTTGTAAATGTGTTTTGAAAATTGCTAGAATTATGATTCTTTTTAGAGTAAGTCAGTAGAGAATGTGTTTTTAGTTTTTGAAAGTTTTCGTTAAAGTTTCTAAAGATAAGTTGCTATATTCTTTTCTCGATTTTTGGGTATGTCTCGATTTTTTAACTCGAGCCGAGAAAGAATACCGGCTCCGTTACCCAAATCGTTCTGCATCTAATAGATGTGCTTGTCTCTATACATCGAAAGCTCAGAGAGACAGGTTCATTTGGTACGTTGTTCGAGAGGGGCCAGGATCACCGTTCTGCCAATGTTGAGGAGTATGTGCTGGACCGAGTAGTGGAAAACCAAAGTGTGAGTTTACGCTCGATTGCTATAGAAGGTGGACTATCACAACGTAAAATGATGAAAACATTGCATCAAAACAAGTATCACCCGTGTCATTTTACTCTAGTACACGAACTGCGCAATTCAGATTTAGAAAAGCGGGTAACATTTTGCAGATGGCTACTAGCCCGAGACACTGAAGATCACCATTTTCTAAGAAAGATATTGTGGACAGATGAGTCGTTGTTCACTAGAGGGGGCGTCATATATTTGCATAACTGGAACCATTATACTGAACATAATCCTTTCTTAACCCAAAACTCATCATTCCAAACTCGATTCAGCATAAATGTTTGGATTGGCGTAATAGGAGATCATTTAATTGGTCCGTATGTGTTTCGAGGTAACCTAAAAGGAAACACATATTTAGAGTTCATTGAACATCATTTGCCTGACCTTCTTGATGCTATTCCTGTTTAGGAGAGGGCAGAAATCGTTTTCCAACATGATGGAGCCCCTGCATTCTTCAAATGCCGTTCGGGAATTTCTAACTGAACAGTATCCCCAATGGATTGGTCGTATGGGCCCCATCCCTTGGCCCCCTAGATCCCCAGACCTGACGCCAGTGGACTTCTTTGTTTAGGGATTCTTAAAACAAGAAGTTTACAAAACAGAAGTAGCAAGTTTGAAAGAATTGAGCGACCGGCTTGTTGAAGCAGTAGGGAAACTAAGGAATGAAATTTCTCTAAGAGCAACGGTTGTTTCCGTTCGCAAAAGGGCAAGAGCGTGCGTGTATCAGATGTGGCGGCGACCAATTTCAGCAGATATTGTAAATTTTGCAGGTTTATTAAATGTACTAATCGATGTTGGTGTAACATTTTTTTGTTATTGATTTTCCCTTTGTGAAAAGCACGGGAAAGTAATGCTTCTTTTATTTCTTCGAATCGTTATCTCATGTGTTTTTTCTCTAAATTAAATGTTAAAAACTATTATTTTTACATAAAAATATCATTTTCTTAAACAAAGAAAGAATCATGCTATCGTGAAACAGAAAATTCAAAACAGAAAAGTGCGACTCTTCGCTGGTTTTCCTTTTTTTAACGAATGCAGATTTTTACACTGTTTCAAACAAAAGCCTGAATTTCAGCTGAACATGAAGCCCAATATGATTTGTTGTTATATCATCTGAAAGCTAATGGAATGGGCCAGTTTTTGGTAGATTTGCCCGATTGTAGCTCTTACGGTTGTTTTTGAAAATGTCGATTAAAAACGTTGGCACCATTTTAATTCTGAGTGTGTCCAATGTTTCAAAGCTTGTAGCTCTCAGTAAAATGCGACTATCTTAATGCGAAAGGTATCATTTTGTAGGATTTAGTCTGCTCTTTCCAAATATGTACTTATTTTCTTTGTAGGTCTTACAGGAATTTCAGAAATCGCTCGTTTTCTCAGAATTTTGTTTTTTCACTCATTTTCCTTAAATTTACCAAAACTCGGTTACGGTTAAGGATTGGACACGATAATGGGTGGTTCTATGCTCCGCTTGGGCTCTTCTATCACCCCCTTTCGTATGGCAGATTCGATCGAACTCACCCTGTATATATATATATATATATGATATCGATTTATCGTTTTCTGATTTACCTGCAATTAAAACACCATCAATTTGTAAAAATCAGAAAAATAAAGTATTGCTAGTCTTTTTCTCTTTCTCTATTCACACATATATACATTCCTACTACATACTTTAAGTTTTAGCAGATCTATCTGCATACTAGACACTCGTTTTGCACTCAAGAAAACGCATAAAATGAGCTACAAAAAAAAAAATATTTTCTAGAAAACAAGAAGAGATCCCATGCTGTTTTCTTTTTCATGATGTTTTACACAAGGGGAATTGATGACAAAAATTCCCCTCCCGAAGATTTAATTTATATTCCGTATTAAATACATATATCGTAACTCATGTCTAATTTCTGAAGTTTGACAAGTAGTCTAGATTTAATATTTCATGACGCCGTCAGTTTCATTTACAGTTATGGCAGTAGATACAGTACAACCAATAAATATAAACATAACCGTGGGGTGGAGTTTCTGTAATGAGCTAAAGCGCACTGAAATGCGACTTTTAGAATTTTTCTAAAAAACGCTGCAAAACTTCAAACTTTGGAAATTTTTAACGAGCGAAAAATTTGCTCTGTAACTTGACCACCTGTCTATCTTGACCACTTATGTACGCTAAATTTGGTTTGGAGTAGTGTAAAAAACCCTTTGTAAGTTGACCACTTTGTTTATTTTTTAAAACTTTCTACAGCAAATTATTTTATTTTATTATTTATTTATTTGTTATTATTATTTCTTTCTTTATTTTTCCGATAGCTTTCTAAAAATGTTTTTAATGCTTTGATGGCAGTCGAGCATTTTACTAACTAAATAGCAGCATAAAGCTTTTGCTGCTCTTTATTCTCGAAACTTGTGTTTCATTTATTGTTCTATTTGAGATAGCTTTTTATACGCTGTTCAATGAAAATAGGTGTCAGTAGAAAAGTTCAAAGTCTTTTTCTTTCAGTTGCAATATGCTGTGGCAACACAGGAATTGAGCTAAAAAGAGCAGGACCGGATCTATACATTTTAAGCCTCCCCCCCCCCTGCAACAAAATATGTAGGGCCCCTCCCTAGTGGCCAGCAGTGTTTATTTGTAAAGTGAATAAGTCTTAGTGCTAGTTTTTTTTTTTCCAATTTTCTTCAATTTCTTGGGCCGTTAGCCCCTTTAAGGACGCGGGCCCCTCGCACTGCAGGTACGCGGTTTTAATTTTGCCTTTATGAACTGGGAGAGTCGCGCTTATTGCTCTTTGTGCTATAAGTTGTAGAAAAAAGGCTTGTGAAAAAGAAAGTTAGTTGAACTTGAGATAATAAAAAGTATGAAATATTATATTAAAATTAATTGAAAATGGAGAATGCCAGAGAAAATTATCCGGCACATATGGAATTTCTAAAACTAGTGTCTAATATAGTTAAAAACAAGGAAAAAATAACAAAATTATTTGAATAGTATTTTTAATTATTGTTTCACTTTCAATAATGTTAAACAATGAAATTGAGTTGAACAGAGAGAATAAGGGTGAATTGTTCAAAAAATAAATACATGGTGCAAGAAATGACAAAAAATAAAAAAATCATTACCGCCCTTTATAAGTTGACCACCAAAGTACTGCACCGCGAGTGGTCAACTTACACAGGTTTCACTGTACTAGTTTCTTTGGCAATTTTCTTCAACGAAGAGTTTCCGATTCATTCAACTTCAATTATAAGAGAAAGTTCTTAAAAATCTTAATCTCAAAGTTCCTTATTGGCTATGAGACAGGTAGAGCTTTTAAGTGACGATACATCTAACAAGTGAATTTTCGCGAAAAACGGAAATTAAGACCCCAAGTTTTACTCTGTTCGCGACCCACTTGGTGGGCTGCGGCCCATGGGTTGGGAACCGCTGACATATGGGAATGTTTCGGCGACCCCTATTTTATGGGCTGTCCTATTTATTTATGTATTTTTATACTGCAGAACCATGAAGCACGGTTTTGTATAATCAGGGCCGCCGAGAAACAAGGCGTGCGACATGTTTGATCGCTTGTCCTCCCTCCCATTTTTCAAATTTTACTCTATGCACAATGTTTTTAATTCCAGCCGAGCCCCTAGTTTCCGACTTGGCAGACATACGCACTCTGCGGCCTAGTGAAGAGTGTACTGTACTGAATACTTTTTTTTTTGTGTTAATAAAAATGTTTGAAGTGTACATTTCTGCAACTCTTACTCTTGATAAGAGAGTCATGGATGCTCCTAAATTGTATTTTAAGATTACATTTTCTATTCAAGTTTGACAGAAAAAATACTTTTTATCACTATTATTTCACTTGTTCATTTATAATTACTATTTTAATTTTCTAAAACAACGAAGAGTTTTCTTTTTCTTCGTTAGTTGCATCGCTAAAACTAAATTGGCGGCCACACTTCTGAAAAACGGGGAGGGGATGGGGGCTTGCTACGGCAACGACCCTGAAAAGTACGCGGAAAAAGTATTATTAATGCTTCTATTTCTTGTTGAATGGAGTTTAAATATTGTTTCTTTGCAAAATTCAAAAATTTCGTGTTCTAAATAAAAAAAAAATCTTCTGGAAAAAAAATCCCCTCCCCAAAAATTTTGATGGCGCAACTTGCGCCGTAAACCCCCACTGTGGGCACCCCTGAGGAGTTTAGAAGGAGTAAATTGAGATTTTCAAGGAGTACTAATGGGCTGTCCTTAAATGATTGATGTCACTTTTTTTCAACATATTTGACACCCTTCCCCCTTTGTCACCAAGTCTCACACTTCATATCACTCATCCTCGTCACATGCCATATTTTTTTCGAACATATTGTTATACTAACTGTCTGTCACTTTTTGTCACCCATTCTCTTTGTCTTGTCACAATTTCATGAACCTGTCTCCCCCTCAAGGCATGACATCAATTGTGGGCGACCCTTTTTACAATATCATAACTGCGATTTACAAACAATTTTTTTTTTTCAACACAATCACTTAATAATAGTTCATCTACTTATTTATTTTTAATACTTAAATAACTAGGGGGCTATGCCCCCTGCTCGCTGACGCTCACCAACCACCGAAGATTGCTTCACAATCTTATTTGATTAGCAACGATTTAAACCGTAAATTTAAAAGAAACAGATTGAAAACTTTATGAGCTCCCTTTGGACCAGAAAACACCCCTTTCCCGAGTTTCAAAATAACTTGTACCAACTTCCAGAGCCGTAAGGGCTAAGGGGCTCATGAGCATTGCAAAACTGCAGTTTTTTACGTTTGAAAAGTCGCTTTCATATTCGTGGTCTCTAATATATTTTGCTCTTTAGCTCGGGGCTTGAGTTGAATTGAGCCTAAGATTTTTCGTTAAAATCGAAACCGTTAAAGCTTGTGAATAAGAAAGAAGAAACATGCGAATCGAAAAGATGTAACTATGGCAACCCCAAATAAAACATCAATATAATTTGAATGGTGATGAGATTTTTCGAACTTGATTTTTAACAGCTTGTAACTTTTTCCCTTTGGAGATACAAGATCAATTTTTCAACCAAAGGTCGAGTTGGATCTGGAGTAAAAAAAGCCACTGTTTTTAGTTGTGTCAAAAAGAAAACTGTGACAGATTTAATGATGAAAGTAGTGCCTAACTTTTAGCTAAGCCTAAAAAAGTTTAAGCTAAATGCGCAATTAACTCCCATCCTATTTAAGTTAGAGCATTGAAACAAAATTCTATCCTTTCCAACCATATATAATATGTGCAAGTAATTTTTCACCCCTTTAATAGACAATTTACGCAAAATTTGAGCTTAAAAATTAATTACAAAAAAACTACTTCGAATTAAAAAATAAAACCTCAGGTGCACTCTAAGAAATTTTGTACAAAATTTCAAGGCTGTAGGTGCTATGGTGTCTTCTGGATGCACGTCCGCCAGACTTCCTTCCAGAATTTCTTCGAAACCTTACTTTTATTCACAAAAAAAAAAAAAAAAAAAAAAAAAAAAAAGAGATAAGCCAAACTGACTTTCCAGGGTGGCGACAGGAACTGTGAAAAAAAGTTCCCTGACTTTTCCCTGATTAAGTTCACCAAATTTCCCTGATTTAACTAAAGATATATTTTCAAAAAATTGTACTTTTTTAATAAAATGGTTAAAAAAATGTATTAAGTCAATTTGGGGGGGGGGGGGGACCTACAAAACAGTATATTAAATTTTTCTAAAATGGAAAGATTATAGAAAATTAAAAAAAAAAATTACTTCACATCCAGAAACCACTTAGCATAAGAATTTTAAGAAACTATTAAAATTACTCTTAAAAACATGTGTATTTAAGAACTAAAAAGTAATTAAAATTATTTTGAACTAAGTTTTCAAACAGTATAATAATTGTTGTAAGAATCACAAGTAATAGTGAAACAATAGAAGTAATGTAATTATTCTTATATAACTAATTGACATATTTATGCAAAACAGATGAAACCATTTGACATCCATTTATACGGAGCTTTTCTCTAATCAAGAACATAGGTTTTAATGAATGAATACAGCATTTTAACAAAAAAAAAAAAAAAAAAAAAAAAATATTTACTTAAGTACACAAGTTAACTCTATTTAAAATTATTTCAGTATGTAACGAAAAAAAATTTTAGATTGCTTTTGTAACAAACAACTTTGAAATGCAAGAAAAAAAAAAGCAATTAGCTAATTTCAAAACATATAAAAGAATACAACTTGGTTATAAAATTAAAGAATCACTTAAGTCTGAAGAAAAGAAAACCTTTATATTCTGTGGTGACAACAAATAGTATGATGGCAAAAAACAAAGTTTTTTTAATTCAAAGTTCAATTTTAGCAATTAAATTGCAAATGCAAAGAAGTGATAACTTTTAAGCTTTTATAGTATTAATTGAAAAACCAAAGATTTCTTCTTGAGATCGTGATTACAGTATGCTAATTACTTCAAGACAATGGAATAAAGGCAAAGAAGCTAATGCATTAATGAAGGTTTCCTCTTTGCATGTATGGTTGTTTATTTTACGTAGCATTGAAAGCGTAAAAAGAAATTTCAAGCTAAGAAAAATAAACCTAACAGACACAGAACCAATCTTAGGAAGTCCATCCTGTGGTTAATAAGTAAGATTAAATACTTTGACGTTGAGGAAAAAAGATGCACAAATAATGCGGCAGTGTATAATCACACGTCACTAATTTTACTTTTTTTTTTGAACAGATAATTGGCGGAAAATGCGTAGGGAGTTAGAGTACTTAATTTTGTAAAGCAAAAAAAAAATTTTTTTTTCTTCATAAAATAAATTTTTTGATTTTTTCAAAATTCCCAGATTAATAAAGTTCCCTGACTTTTCCCTGATCTGTCGCCACCCTGCTTTCGCTGCTGAGAGCGTGGTGGAGGGAAAAGCAATCATCATAAAACTTGAAAAAATAACCAAGCACCACTTAAGTATGTTTTACTTCACTTACGAAATTTCTTAGCTATCTAGTAATCTTCTCACCTTCAACTTTTACGACTTCTTTGAAAAATTTGTAAATCACATCTTGATGAAAAAAATCAATATATGAAATTAAGTAAAATCGCTCTTATAACTTCACCATTATGACAAAGTTAAGTAGTCCATCGAAGTATTTTAAGTTACTGTCATAGAGGAATTGTGTCATAGTGTTGAACTAAAAAAGGAGTTGAATCCAAAATGAAGGAGCTTGAAGGGCCTTTCAAAAAAATTTCCTAAATGAAGGAGTATTGAAGGAGCGTACGAACCCTGGTGAACAATAAAACTATTTTATAATAATACATTTTGCAAACATTCAAATATGTTCGTGGTTTTGGAGGGGGTGGGGGGTCATGATCCACCCACCCCCACATTCGACACTACTTGCGACATGTATTATTATCCCCGGTTTAGGCTCATAATGAGTAACCTGTTATTCATAGCATTGAGAATTAAATTATCAAAAGATAACATCATTTTCCAAAAATGTTCAGGACGTGAAAAAGAAAAAACTAATTAGATTAACTGCAAAATAATTTTATACTATCTCCTGGGTACAGAATTGAGTACTAAGTAATGAAATTTTGTCCCACAGTAAGGAATTTAAGGGAAAATGTGATGTGCCCTTTTGAATGAAAACCTGAATGTTGTTAAGCGTCAATTTCACCAGAATCCCAACATATAGACACCAAATATTTTAATATCTAAGTGCTTGAACCTAAAATTGGTGAATCAAATGAGGGAGTGAAAAGCAAAGGAATGCAAGTGGACATTTTCACGTTTTGAGTAAAACACGTTTAAAGATTATCTCCTAGGTACGCTTTCATTGAATTTTTTTTTTTAAATCTTGCTGTATAGCAGCAACTACCAGGGCTACTAGTACCATCTCTTGCCCCAAGACAGAGGAGAGGTTCACCCCTACCATGTGTACTGGTTTTCTCCAAAATTTAAATTTTGCCACTTACATCCATCACCATACCTGCCAACCTCCGAGAAAAAAAATCCGGAAGATTTTTTTATTTTTATCCACAAGATTTTAACGCAAAATAAAATCAAACGGGACCCCTATCCTCTTTTCATTTAACAATACATTAGTTATGAATTTCATATCAATTGAACTTACTTTCGTTTAGTAAAGATTACTTTTATTGCTTTCTTTAAAAGTTTAGAAATAACATTTGGTACTCATTTTAAAAAAAGAACAAAGCGGAAACAGCTCGAACTGAGAGAACGAGAAGATAATCGGCGCCGAAATTGTGCCCCTAGTTGCCAAGCGCGACGCTTGCTTTGATTGGATCCCGATGAAGTCATGCGCTGTATCACTCCGCAACTTCATAATCTTGCCTCACTTCTTCACGTGCCATTCTCCTACGGCAACCTTTCCTTGACTACTTGGCATAAAACGCGGTCCCGCGTTCCACAAAAGAATCGTTAGCGCCAAAATTGGCGAGATACTATTTTTTCCTACAAAACGTGAAAAATCCGGAAGATTTTGCTCATAACCGGAAAAGGACATAAAAATCCGTAAAACTTCCGGGAAATCCGGAAGGCTTGGCAGGTATGCATCACTGCCTCAAATGTCTATGAGCCTAACCAAACGTTTAATCAAAATACATTAACTCCATTTTTGGGATCAGAAAGTAAGAATTTTTCCGAGATTTATAATTAGCAGACATTCATTCTCGGACTTTCTCATAAAATGCAGGATATGATAGAATGAAAGGAAGGTAAAAAACACAAGACTACTCGTGAACACTGTGTTGAAAATATTTTGTTTTGGAAAATTAAGAGAAAAAAAAAGGAATTTTCCCCCCCTTTTCCTATTTTCCCAGTAAAAATCAGAAAAGGAAGAAAAAAGCATGAAAGAAGGGTTAATGCATCTTAACAATATCGCGAAAACCAAAAAAAAAAGTCTAAAATAATTAAATAAATATCGAAAAATTAAAAAGTAGGGTATTCGCAACTCCAACGAACTATAGGGGGCACTGAAGTCACTGTCTAATGGCGGAATTGAAAACTACAACAAACGCACATGGTAACGAAGAAAATGCTAAACGTGTTGTGATTTTTGTTCGTACGTATGATTTTTCCGCTTTATTCTTTTAAAATTAATTTTCAAAGTCTTGTGGATATTCTGGCCCACGTAGAAAGAAATGAGAATTCAAGAAGCATTACTAAACGTCAAAGATTCATGCAAACTACGTAGTTCGTAGTTCTAAGCAGCTATTTCCACGATGTTGAATTCGATATTTATCAATTCTTGATAAAACTAAATAATAATTGTGGCCTGACAAGAATAACAATTAATGCTAGAAAATTCAATATGACATTACAAATTGTTATCGAAAGAAGATGATACTTTTTTGCCTTGCTTGGCTAGCGCTTATTTTTTTTTTCCATTTGTAGTTGAGTTATTTCTCTCGAATTCCCGAATCGGTTCATTTAAAAATTTTCTGTTTCGATTTTTCTAATTTCTGAGTTACGATTTAATTGTGTCATGTTATGCAAATCATCAACAAAATTCTCACGGATATATGGTGGTAGTTTTCTTTTCAGTTGATTGACCATTATTTCCTTTCACTTATCGAATTCTGTAATCTTACAACCATTTTATTCCACTCATGATAAAAATTAAAAATGGTTTAACTAAAAACGCGAAATCTCGCCAAGGCTACTTTGCTCGCACAATACTAAAAATTAATAACCCTAAACAAATTTGGCGAAACCTTTCAGCTGAGAATAAAAGGAATAAAGTAAATTCTTTCTCGGTTATTCATTTTGTTCTACGATAATATATTCAAGAAAATATTTTGCATACTGTCCATTCCAACTAAATGCTGCTGTAAAATATGGTAAGTTTAATTAATTTAAGATTAAAAAAAACCCCATATTCTTACAAATTCATACAAAACAATAAAAAATTTTACCTGGTATAACGTTATCCAATTTTGTTAATCCAGAGTTTTCTTGTTTACGCTTCCACCATTTAATACTTTTGAGAAGCTTAGAAGCTTTCGAAATTATTTTGAGAAGCTCGAGAATACTACTAAGGGACGAATTAATTTCCGTTGTTGAAGGCGTTCTTAGACATGTTGAATGCGTTACTCAGAACAAACTGACCGCGTTTACGTCAACAGACACACGTGATGCGCAACGTGGCAATGTTTTAGGTGCAGACGCAGTTTTATAAATCACCGCAAGGTAGCGTATTCGAGCGCTGGAGTTCCGAATTGAGATGAGGGAAAAATGTCTGTAGGCCTGTCTGTCCCCCCCAATAACTTCTAAATGAATAGTCCGATTCGAACAAATTTTTTTTTGTTCAATTTTAAGCAGTTCATAAAAAACTAAACATTAGCGCCTACGGGGAAATTCAAGGCAATTCCGAACTGTGAGGCGAATTTGCATCAAACAAACTTTGTAGGAAATATAAACTATCTATGATGCCAAAAACCTCAAATAAACCTATAGGAACACCTCTGCATACATGTTAAGTTCAGTGAAAATGGTTCGTTTCTTTTTCGGTGCATATATCTTTTGTGACAGAGTGGATTTAAAACTTTATACTTAGCAGGCAAAAATTTTAGGACAGATCAGACAGGATTTGAGAAATTCTACAAATGAAATAAGCATAAATACCCACTATTTTTACTTGGATCTTCTAGTTGTGGCTTTTTGAAATATTTTTCCAAATGTGCAAGAACTTGCTTTCTTTCTCCCTGAAATCAGGCAGGACTACCTTTTTTTGCTTATTTTGTAGTTGGGGCATTCCAGGGTATTTTTACACTATATAGAGTCCGTAACGTGACCTTTTTTTGCCGTAACTTTTTAATTTACTGTTTGATTTGCAAATCATTTTAATATTAACTAGTGTGTTGGTAGGAAAAGATCAAAATAAAATAATATGCTTTTCGTTCAAAATTAAGTCTGAAGGCAGGCCCTTTGTAATAAGTTGCAGAAATAAAGCACTTTCAACAACTTGTGATAGAAGTGGATTTTTGTACATACAGATTGTACTAATTTAGCAGAAACAACAAAATTTCAACAATAAAAACACAAATGTTCATTAATTGCAACCACAGAAGATTGAAAAACATTTTAAATTGTAACCATTATGCATTCTTTATTTTATTTTCAAAAGTTAGAAAAGTAGTAGTTTTAAGCTCTTCAAGTTTCTGAATCTCATAAAAATATTAATGCAGCTTTGTTAAATATCTCCTTAAAGCAGAACGTAAAACATGAGAGGTTCAAAACATCTTGCAATATACGGAGAAAAATTTAACAGCTTTTTAGATCACTAGACAAGCATAACCTAAAACTACTCATCTCAACCATTTTGCAGAAACCTCAATTTCTGAACTAAATTGTTGTACAATAACATTGCAGAGGATTAATCACTTCCTAAGTTTACTGAAGTATTTGTCCTCATTAAATGTGTTCCCATAAGTAACAATTGCAACATGTCAATTAATTCAAGTCTTTTATTTTAACTTTGTAATAATAATAATCATTCGCCTTTCTCAGCATCCAGTCTTTTTACAACAGCAGCTTTCTTTTGTTTGATACGGTTTCTTCTTTCTTTCAAATTCATTTTAGCTCTATTAAACCTGCAAGAAAACATGTGTAATGTGTAAGTGGTTATGAAACTACATATGTTAAAAACACTACTTACAAATGGATTTTACAGTAAAAAAAAAAAAAGCAACAATTCAATTTACCTCTTCTTGGTGACGATCTTTTCAGGTTTAGGCTTACGTTCAGGATCAGCTCTAATGCCAGCGTGAGCCTTTTTGTAAATTTCTTCTACCTAAATGTCAAAAAAGATTACGTAAAATAGAGTCTGCTATTAAATATTTATCTTAACATTACAGCTTAACAGAAGAAAATGTTCAATGAAGGAAAGAAACAAAAAATGAAAGCACCTTTATATTGTATTACCCATATATGGCTGCTGTCGTGATTGATTAGGACAATAGTCTCGTGCCCAGAGCTCACAACTTGCCAACTGTCCTCAGAGCAATCAAAATAGACTAATCTTTACTAATATTATAAAGAGAGGGGGGTCATTCCGTGTCAAATCAACACAGTGATCAGACCTCACCCTCTCAGATTTTGATGAAATTTGGTACAGAGTTTGTCTTTATGTAGACATAATAAAATATAATTTTTTTTTTGAAAAATATGAAACGGTTTTGAAAATATAGCACTGTAAAACTACCAAAAAGGGGTCGAAAAACGTGAAAGAACCAATTTTCAAAATGACCTAGAATCTTTTCTAATTAAGATAGAGAGTTGAAACAAGTTTCATTTGAGAGCATTTTTAATGACCTTTTCAATGATATGCAACATGATTAGGTCTAAAAACAAAATATTTTAGTTAAATTTGAATTAAATTTTAAAATTTAAATTTTTCAAAATGCGCGTCTTTAATTTTTTTCAAAATTTTTTTAAAAAATGCTTATACACTACTCAAATGGCTGTAGAAGTTTCAAGATGGGCTTATAATGGGTTCATGTTTAAAAAAATCATTGAATAAACAACTGTTGGATCTACAACACAATTATAACATATAATATAACATGGTTTTAGTGTTAATAAAATATTTATGCATAAAAAATAAATAAATTATTATAAATGTTTATTCAGTGCTGACTAAAATGCCTGAATGATTTTGAAAGTGGGCTTATAAGTGGTTCATATTAAAATAAATCATTGAATAAAGCAGTGATAGCACAAAATAGATATTAGATGACATGCTATAGGCTCTAAGAAATAGAAGGAAAAAATTAATAAAGCCTATTGTAATTATTTTTCTAGCAAATAATTTATTTTGTATTAATTTTAAATATAATTATTTGATTTCTTTAGTTCCTGGACAAAAAGAGCATTTTCCCAAATAACATTCTATCGATGCAGGATTACATATAATTTTAGCTATGCAATGTTTATAAGTCTTCAGCTTACCATCAGTTAACAAATCAAATTTTGCATTCTCAATCATCAGCTTTACGTTTTGATGGGTGGTGCATACACAAACCGTATGAGTTCCACTTTGGCCAGCAAGTACACAATTTTTCGGCCTTAGTTCAGCAAATTTGGAGAAACTTATCTTAAAGTTCGGATATTTATCTTTATAAGATCTATACGCCTCCATCAAATTACAGAGAATCAACCGTTTGGATATATTTATTTTATCCCCATTTTCGGTGCGAATAGATATACAATCTTTCATTCCTGGTAATATTCTACTAATTTCCACTTTCGTAGAAAGCTCTTATATGATCTGCAATTTTAGGAGGAAGACTTTTCCCTGGTTTTTGATTCGGGCTGGCCAGGATACCTTTATCTTGTAAGAGTTTTTTTGATTTTCTTACCATGTAATTAGGAGCATTGAATTCCTGCATAATTTTTCGTATACTCCATGACTCAGGCAGGCAGGTAAGTATCATCAATTTGTTAACATTAGAAGAAGAATTTGTGAATTTAGTTTTCAAATTATTTAAAAGTGTTTCTTCAGCTGTTTCAGGCTCACTCTCAGAAGATGTTTCAATATTGGTAAACAGTTTGCATTTTAATGCAGTACTAATCTTTTTCATCTTATTTGCTGAATAACCTTTGTTTTCTGATTTCCTTTTATCAATCGGAGACTCTCCCAATTCTTGGAAAGACACATTTAAGGTTTCAACAATTTCTGACTTGGGGCAAAATTTGGATCACAACTTTCAGGACATCCACTGTCTTCAATATGCTGGCCTGAGTCTTCATTTTTCCTTAAAAGAGACAATTCTTTCCTGCAAGTATCGCAAATTTTAGCATTTTCTGGAACTCCACTCAAGTATTCTGTCATCCAGCCTGCAACTTCACGTAATTTCTTTTTGTCTCTAACGCAGTGATTATCCTTTTTAAATGGATTAAAACACTGTGCAGTCCAGTATCTTTGATCAGCCATATCTTAAATTTTACATAATAATTTACATTTTACCCTATATTTACAAAAACTTAATACTTAAACAACTTTTGTGATTACTAAATACATTAAATCTGGTATGTACAAAATAATAAGAATTTAAAAATAATAAGAATTTTAAATTAAAATTTCCTTGTATTCACTATAATACTGCAGTCAACAAAAACTCAATATATTCCCTATCTCTTTAACACACTCCAATAAAACACACATCTGACTTGGGGCTGATCAGAATTGACACTGAGCTTAAAACAAGGAACTGTGGTGATATACAAAATCTATCCAGACATGCACATTATAATGAAGCCCATATGTCAGACCTACATATGCTAGATGTAGCTTAATATAAACAAAGTTCTATTCCATCTTGCTTGGTTATGCCTAATGAAACCTTATGGAGATCTGGTAACTAAATTTATTACTTTTTTCATCTTTCTTTCTCAACTATGTGAGGTCATCTTAATGACCACCAAATAGCTCACACACTCCCCCCCCCCCTTTTTAAATCTAGCAAGTTAACCATTCAAATAATTGATAGCTTGGTTTTAATCAGTTGTATATATATTTTTTTAAATAATAAGCAAGCATGCCTCAAAATTAATTCCATTACATTTCATAAGGTTTATTAATATTTTAAAAAATTTAAAAGTATAAAAAATACTCGAACAAAATATTTATTGTTTAAATTTCTTACATTAATTTATTTTAAAAAATGAAGTAATGATAGATTTAAAATTTTAGGTTATGCGACTGACAAACTTTTACCCACATTTACCAGTTCAAGTATGTTTCAACAGGCAGTCCTGCCATTTAAGGAAGGTCGGGGTGGGGTGATATTCCTGAAATAGGAAGATTAACCAACTTACATGAAAATGGATGTGGTTTTTGCTGTTTCTTGGTGTAATTTACATTGAGTATCAAAATGAAGAACCTGACAAGTAACTAAATAAAAAAATACAATTAAATGGACTGCAAAAACTCTTAGAATCAGCTACTTGGCATTTAACTAGCAAGTAAAACGAATTAGTTTCATCCCTTTAATAAATATTTTCTGGTACTAATACCATGCTATATTATATGGTGTAATTGTGATGTAGATCCAGCAGCGGTTTATTCAAATATTTTTTTCAACATGAACCCATTGTAAGCCCATCTTGAAACTTCTACAGCCATTTGAGTAGTGTATAAGCATTTTTTAAAAAAAATTTGAAAGAAATTGAGGACGCGCATTTTGAGAAATTTAAATTTTAAATTTTAATTCAAATTTAATTAAAATAATTTTTTTTCAAACCTAACCATGTTGTATATCATTGAAAAGGTCATTAAAAGTGCTGTCAGATGAAACTCACCACAACTCTTTATCTTAATTAGAAAAGATTCTAGGTCATTTTGAAAATTGGGTCTTTCACGTTTTTTGACCCCTTTTTGGTAGCTTTACAGCGCTGTATCTTCAAAACCGTTTCATATTTTTCAAAAAAAAAATTATATTTTATTATGTCTACATTAACACTACCTCTGTACCAAATTTCATCAAAATCTGAGAGGGTGAGGTAAAATTTTGTCAAAAATTGTGTTGATTTGATGTGGAATGACCCAGGGCGGATTTTTGTGTGTTTATATGTTCGAGGTAGTCTCTGGAACCACTGCAACTATTTGAAAAATTCTTTCACTATATGAAAGGTGCTTTCTTACTGAGCAACATAGGTTATAATTCGAAAAAATCCGATAAATAGTTCTTTTTTTATTAAAATTTAGGCCCAAATTTCAAGGTAAATTGCCTATTATTGGCTATTAAAGGGCGAAAAATTACTTGCGCATATTAATATTATATATCGTTAAAAAGGGTAGAATTTTCAGCGTCCTAAACAATTTACTTCAATGCTCTAACTTAATTACGGCGGGAGTAATTTGCGTTTTTAGCTCGAACTTTTTTAGGCTTAGCTGAAATTTAGGCACTTCTTTCTTTATTAAACCTGTCAATAAAAAGTGAAGGAATTGTCCTAGTTTTCTTTTCGACAGCATTGGAAAAAGAGAGATTTTTTACTCCAGATCTCTCTAGACCTTTGGTCGAAAAAATTAGCCTCTATCTTCAAAGGAAAAAAGTTACAAGCGTTTTTAAATCAATTTCGAAATATGTCATTTTGATTCAGATTGTCAACCATTTTATTTTTGCGTTTCCATGGTTACGCTTTTTGATTCCATTCTTATTTCCTTATTTTGCATCTGATTTCTTAAACTTATTTTATTTCATGTTTCCATGGTTACGCTTTTAAAATCCATCTCTCGCATATAAATTTCATAAAAGTATTTTAATATCTGTCGTCATTGTTTGGAAGGGTAATTTTTTCTTCTTTTATGTAAGTTATTCTTTTAATTTATTGTTGAATATATGTCACTGGACATAATTTTTGTTCTCAAGGTAGACCGAGCAACGCAGCTCTTAATATATAAAGATTAGAAAGCTACTGTTAATGTGATTTTATACCTTTTTGTTTGTTTGGCGAAACATTTACTATTGCCAAAGAAAAAACATCCGCTTCACTCGCAAAAGGGCTGGGTTCCGGTAGCGTGGTCGCTTGGCACGTTAGGCGCTGAGCAGTTCAGTCTAGGATAATTGTTTTAAGGCAACCGTTAATGTATAATTCATTGTTTTGGCGATTTTTTTTAAAGAAACTTTTGATTTGTTTTCATCCGAGTGAAATGTACGACATTTTTTTTTCTTTTCGTAAGACGGATGGATTATGATAGCGTGGTTGCTGGGCAAGTTTGTCGATAAACAATAGAGCTGCGGAATTATTTTTACATTTGAAAGATATTATTTGATGTCTTTTTTTGTTTATTTGGCAAAATATTTTAAATTGCAAAAAAAAAAAAAAAAAAAGTCGCTTCACTCGTTAAATAGTTTTAAAGCAACTGTAAATCTAATTTAATGATCTGAAGAAAAGTTTTAAATTCCAAAGAAACTTGTAAGTTTTTTTTTGAAAAGGTGTGTATGCATTTTATACAAAGAAAAATGATCATTTCATATCAGAGGGGGATAGAGCGTCAATTTTTTTTTAATTCAACGGGTTTCCATTTAACTTTTAGCACGGGCATCACTGTGCGGGTACTACTAGTTTAAAGTATAAAATTAATACCTTAGAGCAGGAATTAGTAAACTGGGGAGGGGGGGGGGACAAGTCCAATCATTGGCTTAGCAAAAGTGGCAGCGAAGATAGCAAGCGAGATATGCTTTAAACATTTTTTATTATTTGAAAACACTAGTACAACTTTTAGTTGTTAATGTCACTAGTACCAAAATACATGACACAAGACAGTTTTAAATACTATTAAGCCTATACTTTAGCACGTACAGAACTAACACCCACCCCAAAATGCTGACAAGCATTAATACTCAAGAGTAAAAAAACAAATGGTGGGATCTTTAATCACATATGTGTATAACAGTCAACTAGGGTTAACACAAGTCAAGGAAATTAATTTAATTTCCATTACAGGGTCCATAAATTTTTTTAAAGTGAAAATTAAGGACCTCGAAGGAGTTGTACAAAATTGATAGGCCCCTTAATTCTTTCAAACATCTGAAACACGGGAAAATAATGAGTTTTAGTTCCTACTAGGTCTTAAGTTGACATTTTAAACCTAATCCTGAGTATAATATTCAATCCATGATGTGGCATGGGAGTGAGGGGGGGGGGGGTCTAGGGGTTCCCACGGGAAAAATTCAAATTTGTATTAAAAATGCATTTCAGCTTTATATGTTTCAAAAATTTGCAATTCCACTTTGGGTGACACCCGGGGCGGACTACTGGATTGAACCACTGGAATTCAAAATTTTTTTTTTTAGAGATTCACCATAAATTTGTTGAGTACTTTTTAAAATAAACAGTAACCATGCCAATCTGAAATAGGGCACACAATTTTCAGCGAAGCATGTGTTTGACATCATTGGCATGTTTTTCAAACATACGCTTTTGGCAGAAAATGCAGAGGATGAAAAATTGTGAGGGGAGATGGGGGGGGGAAGCAAAAAATAACTGCAAATGAACTCTTTGGAATAACATAAGAATTGCATTTTACTTAAACTATGATGACCAATTTTTAGAATGATCATTTAAATTTTGGCTTTTGTTTGGCAAAAAAACCTTTTTGAGCAAATATTTGATGCACTACATATGTTTGCAAAACATTAGAATTTTTAGATGATTCCATGGTTTCCCAGTTTAGTTACTACCATAACTTAACAGGGTTGGTAAAAAAAAACTTTTTTTTTCAAAAAAAAAAAAAAAAAACACTTTTTTTTAAGTTTAAACTAGGTTTTTTTTGGTTTAAATACTATTTGCGAGAAAAACAATTAATTTTCGGAAGGTAGTTAAGGTTCCATGTAATTAACAGTTATTCAATAGTCACATAATACCTAATTTCTTGATTACTTAAAGAGATAAGAACAAAATCTTGTAACTAAAGTAAATAATTAAAATAGCTTACTGCGGGGAAATATTGATTGAAATGTTTGACTTGATTAACATATTAGTATGCATGTATATATAGACCCTTTATGATACGAAATACTTCAAGAAGTGGTTGTGACGCGGGTTAAGATAAAATATAATGAAGATCCAAGAAAAAAACTTTATAACACCAACATAATATGAATAATTATAATCTTTTCAAAAGAACAATTTTCATATTTTTTCTTTCTGATCTTACATAATGCTGATTTTTATATACACAATGTCGCAAATATTGAAGCAAAGCAAAATGTACAACAGTACATGATTGAACAGTCAAAAACTCGATTGCTGTTGTACTGACAAAGTTTAAAAAAAAAAGTGCTATTCTATATTCGACTCCGTTCTTATTTTGGAAAGACTTGGAAAAGATATCGACTATCGCTAAAACAAAGAACCAAATCAAAAATACAAAAATTGGTGTAGCATGGCTTAAATTACAGCTTATTTACTGGCATACATGTTGCATCCAGCATTGAAGTTTAAAAAATATTAAATGCAAACTCTTTAGAACAAATAAATGTGTAGCAATTTCTATTTTAAGAATTTTTTTTTTTGCCAAAAACGTTATATACGTGAAGTATAAACTTTTTAAAAAAATTTAATTCAAAAAATTTTATTTGTGTTCACCTGCAGAAGCAGAACAAATCTTAATTTTTAGGTGCAAACAATTAAGTTAAGACTGTTGATTACCTTACAAGTCAAAGTTAAAATTCCAGGAAAATGCAAATAAACGGGCAAAAGTGTCACACCCCTGCAACAGGAGCGAGCAATATAATGGATTGCATCTACAATAAAAGATTCAATCCTTAGTAAATCTTAACTTATCATGCAAATTAAGCATAATGATGAAAGTCGACTGAAATCTGCTTTATGGCACATATATGAAATAAAAAATATATTAATTTTTCGATTTAATTTTTTCATATTAATTTTTTTTTCGATTAAAGCTTGTAATACATTTTGAAAAAGCAACTTTGCAATTTTAGTATTTATCTCTGTAACTTAGCTAGGAACTTAGCATAAATGGAATTTTACATTTCTCAATATGTGTGGGGAAATCAATGTAAACCTGTAAAATGTTTTTTTTTTAAAACCATTTTTTAAAAAAACTGCATGATTTTTTAAAAAAAAAAAACCAATTGGTTTAAACCAACATGGTTTAAACCAAACAACCCTGTAGCTTAATAGTTTAGATAACAGCTGCAATGTACAGAAGAGTACATCTTACACTGCCAAAAAACTACCACACAGACTAATAGGTTAAGGATGACTGGGGAAATCACTGGTGCGTATACGGCTACTAAGTTTTGTATTTTATGATGAACAAGTAGTAAAAAATTTAAAACCAATATTAAGGAACAAAAAAGTGAAGGAACTTACATCATCAGGTGTTATTCCAAGCTTAATATATTGAGAAAATTGTCTTTTGTATGCTTCTTCATCCTCATCCATCAACATTCTCATGTATTCAGAAATATGTTGCCCAAAAATGTGTTTTCGATGTACTTCCGCATTGAATTCTTTAGATTCAGCATCATAACCAGGAAAACGCTTGTTACTAAAAATAAGTTACCAGATATTTAACATTAAACAATGAAACTTATTAGCACATAGATAAATCTCAGTTGCTAATGGGCAAATATAAAAAGTTAATTTCTAACCCCTGAGTCCTTGAACAAAGGGGGGTGTCGAGGTCAATCTTGGCAGCATGACACACTAGCGTCAACATTTTATATTTTCTTGAGGAAAATACATTTCTTTCATTAAAACCATGAGTTCATAGTGTTAAAAGAGTGAAAACAGAAATTTTAAAATTAGGACTGTTTGTAAAGTAAAAATTTACAACAGAGAGAGAGATCTAAAATTCCTTTATGTGGTAGAACATTCTTTTCATAGTAAGAATTGAAAATAAATATAGTTGTATATAAACGATTCGCATAGCTGCCAACCTCAAGATAAAAAAAATAGGAGCACTTAATGGAAAAAATAGGAGTAATGAGGGTTAAAATAGGAGCACCAAATCGTGGCCTGTGCTAAACCTTCCTTCTGTATTGTAAGCTTCTATAAGTTCTAAGCACCATTACAATGCGTTTCTGAATTTTCATGATAGATTTTCAACAAAACTACAACCAAGTATAAGATAAAAATATTTTACATTAAAAAAGCATCATTACGTAGGTACATATTGAAAATTTAAAAAAAAAAAAAAAAAAACATGATTACTGTTTAATTTAATAAAACTGCAACCCTTTTTTAAAAATATTCCTTTATACATATCCTACATGTATTGAAAATGCATTGCATAAGAACATATTAAAAAAAAAAAAAAAGAAAAAAAAAAAAAACACGATTACTTCTTATAATTGGAAGTAAAGCAACTTTATAGTAAAGGTCAAGACTTGAAAATCTTCTAAGTGGCCAGTGACCACTAGACTCCAAAAACTTAGTGGCCACCACTGTCACCAAGTTTTGAAACACAAACTGGAGGGGAGATGGGGCAGTTTTTACAACTTTCATGAAAAAAATAGATTGAATAGGACTTCACACATTTTAAAATAGAGTCATTCAATACTTTTTTTGTACATGGAAAATTCAAGTTAAAATAGATTTCTGATTTATTAAAAAAAAATAAATAAATAAATGAGAAGTCGGCAGGAACCTTCATTTTAGATGAAATGGTTTCAGCTTATAGCAAAGCCTCCGAGGCAATCAAGATTAAATACAGATAAAATTTCTCTTTCAAAAAATAATTAAAAAAAAAAAAAACCTAACTTTTTAAGTTTGGTTATTTTTAATAGTTTGCATTGAGACAAACAACCAATTCTGTTTTCGGAAACTTAGGCTATTAATAGTCTTGTCTACTTCCATGTTGCAAATGACCAAACATGGCAACAATGCAAAAAATTTAAGATGATAGATTTTTGAATTTGTTGCATTAAAAGTAATTATAAATAATTAATAATCCTTAAAAAAACTAAAATTTAGATGAAATAGACAGTTTTTAGCACATTAACATCCAAACCAATCAGGATAACATAATATTCTGAAGAAATTTTTTTTTCATTTTCGGGGGGGGGGGGGGGGGGGGGGGAAGCCCATTTTGCATTATTTTCAATAGTTTGCATTGCAATAAACATCTAATTCCGATTTTGAAAACTTGGCCACTTTAAGAGTTTTGTGTACTTAAATCTCGCAAATGACCAAATATGGCGACTAAGTCAAAAATTCAGATATAAAATTTTGAATTTGTTGCATGAAAATAATTTGAAAATAAAAAATCCCCATGAAACTACAATTTAATTGAGAATCTATAGCACATTCGTGTCCAAAGCAATAGGGATAAGATGAAATTTTAAATAGTATACTTGTTTTCATTTCTCAATAAAATTTAAAATAACCAAAAAAAAAAAAAAACATTTTGTAGCACATTTTGCTGATTTTCATTAGTTTGCAGTTAAAAGAAACCTCCAATTCTGCTTTGTCTTTGAAAACGAAAGCACTTAAGCATCGTCTACTTCCATCTTCTGAATGACCAAAAATGGCGGCTACGTTCTGCACGTAGCTGAAATGCTCAATGAAAAAACGATGTTCTCCGATCGATTAGCGCTCCCACTCAGTGTTTATCTTGACACTAATGCTTCCAGGGCATAAAATTGCCTCCTCTTTTTTTGAGTTTGTGCACAATTCCTACCTTCCAGGATAGGGAAATTTCTTCTTTTTCCTCAGAAATCGAAAAGTGTACAAGCAAAGTCAAAAAACGGAGTTTTTTGGAATAAATCGGATTTTCGGAGTATGCAATAAAAATCGGAGAAACTCCGGGAAAAACGGAGCACTTGGCAGCTATGCGATTGGGTATCTTTTTCCTTGCATCGGAACCCAATTTTTTTTAAAAACTTCCTAATATGATTTTGGAATTAAAAGAACAACTTGCAGCTGCCTCATTTTATCACAAAATCCCAAAACTTTTAATAGGCTGTGAAACCTAAACCATTTGAGATTCACCATAATTATTCTTTAAACTGTCATAAATATATATAAAAAATGTAACTATGCCAAGTTTCAATAAATTTGAGACTGTGGGTGCTAAGCCATGTTTTGCATCTTTTCTAAATTATATTAAAAGAAATAATGAATAAAATAAGCAGGTATAAAACATTAACATATCGTGGAGGATAAAGATTCGAGAGGAAAAGATAAAAAAGAATAAGAAATTGGGGACCAAAAATTTAAAAAAAAAAAAAATCGTTTTTTTTTTTAAACGATTTTTGAGAAAAATAAAGCCTGAAATAGGGGGGGGGGGGGGAGGGAAGGAAAGGTTTTAAAATAAAAGCAAACAGAAAAGCCGGAATTACGGCAAAATCCGACTGGATGGCGGTTGAAGTTGGTCTCATTCTCTATTTATAGCCCGATCAATTTAGACATAAAAATAGTGATCAAATAACAAAAATTCCGGGAAAGTTAAATTTTTGTAGAGACCTTGGGCTTACTATTACAAATAAGGTGCCAAAAGTCCCCGTCGATCCCATGTGCGCTAAAAAAGTTATTGGGGGTCAAAGGTGAAAATTTTAGGTTTTTTGGATTTTTCTCAAAAACGGTAAGTTTTATCGAAAAGTACCGCAGACCAAAGTTGTAGATCTCAAAATTCTCTATAAAAATGGCCCTTATCATTTTTTTCTCCAAGACCAAACCTTCCCAGATATTGCGTGCTCTCAAAAGACAGCCAGTCATTTACAGAATCCCCTCTACTTGCATGGCCTTGAATAACATCTGGCTATTTTAGTCCGTGTGGCATCGTTCACGTACCCAATGGGCCGGACCCACTAAGGGCATGGGCGCACCCCTCAATATCGCGGAGCCCCCCCCTAAGAAGCAAGATCCCCCTCCAAAAACTGAGAAAAATACCCCTCAAAACAGCCCCCCTTTAAATGTGTTTTGAGCTCTCAAACTGTAACCACATTTCATATAATAAAACATAGTTTGGCTGGCGAGTCGCATTATTATCTTGACTTCTGACAATGTTTGGCCTTAGTGATACATTGTGAGTAAGATTTCTGGATTCTAATCTGACTCTAAGAAATCCATCTCTCTTGGTTTGACAACAAGCTGTGTTTGAAGCTTCTTTGTCTAATTTTATGCATCGTCTCACTGCTTTAGTATAACGTGAGGTATTGGAAATCATATAATTCAGTAGTTACACCCTCAAGCACCATTTCTTTTAAAGTTTTATCTGATATTCCTTTTTTAAGAAGATGATCAGAGTTTTCCCACTTCTGCTTATCAAAGAACTCAAGTTGAAATCTGAAATTGTAAATTTTCGCTGTACAATCGAATTTTTTAAACTTGCCGTCGTACTATGTTTAGAACATCAGCTCCTGTTCTGCAAACTGGTTACTTTGAGAATCTAAAAAATATAACACTAGGCATTGCGGATGACCATCATCAGAGAACTTGTTTCAAGACGGATTACGACGATCAGTTCGAAGATGGACAATGAACATGTATAATTCCAGATTTCAATTTTGAAGCTGAGAGAATACTATGATCTCATCGATAAGCAGAACTGGTAAAACTCGGCAGCTCCCTCTTTCAAAAAGTGGACTTCCGATAAAACTTTGAAAGAAATTGCTTGGTGGCGTACCTAATGAGTAGTATGGTTTTCAAAACTTCACTTCATACTAAAGCAGCGAGACGATAGGTAAAATAAGAAAAAGAAGTGTCAGGTACTCAAAACCTCACATGTCATACTAATGCAGTGAGACGATAGGTAATATAAGAAAAATAAATGTCTGGTACAGTTTGCTGCATAACCAAAAGGGATGGATTTATTCGAGTCAGATTAGAATCTAGAAATATTAAGCCACAATTTCTATCAAGACTGAAAATTATGAGAAGTAAAATAGTTCAACTCGCATGCCGAACTTATGTTTTATTGTAATCAATGTGGTTACAGTTTGAGGGCTCAAAACCCATTAAAATTTCTTTAGCAACGTCTTTTGTTTCAAAGGGTGACTGATGTGGGCTGTTGCAAGCCACATTATTTTTAAATTTTTATACTTAACCTTTGTTCTCTATCATAGGTAAATTTGACATTTTGAGCCAAAGTTATCTGTTAAGTGGAGAATAAAACATTTTTTTACTAGATAAGAAATGCTTTTATTACTTTTTTTTCGTATCTATGTAAGAATTAATATGAAAACAAACTTTTACAAATCATAACTTCTAATTTTTTTTCTCAAAGTACGGAGCAACACGATGTTATTCAATTTTGACTATATTGGTCAAATTCAAGACTCAACGCATGTGTGGAACTTTAAAATACAGTTTATTATTAAAATGATATTATGCAATGTGTAATCTACACAAAAAGCCTGTTCTTAAAAGTGATAACATCAAATTTCTCAAATTTTGATATTTGATGAAATTATTATAACTTTTTCCAGTTTTTATGCATTTATGGTCAACTTCGAGGCGCGAGCGACACCTCAAGATATTTTTTGCGGTCGAAATCCTTTTGTTGAACCAAATATCTGTACAAAAGGCAACTTAGCGTTTATCAGATTTTGATTTTTTTCAATCCACCCTAATGAGCATGGTCAGTACTTCAAAAGTAAGTCCACCTCGAACAAGAGCGGGATTAAGTGAATCTGAATCCAGCTTTTGTTGTAAAAAACACTGCTTATTTTGTGGCGAGGAAGCGAATAAAGAGGCTGAGAAGAACAAAACGCAGAATTATCGCAGAAAAATTTAAAGTTTCCATACTTACATTCAAAGAATCACTTTTAAAATTAGCTAAAGATCGTTCTGAAGTGTGTCAAAAGCTGCTCTTGCACGTTTCAATTTTGAGTATGATTTAGTCGCTGCTTTATGAATTTTTCTTTCATTATTCTGCGTTTTCTTCTTCTCAGCCTCCTCACCCGCTTTACAGCCACAAAATAAGCAGTGTTTTTAAAAACAAAAGCTGGATTCAAATTCACTTAATCGCGCTACAGTACGAGGAGGACTTACTTTTGAACTACTGGCCTCTTTATCCTCACTTTGCTGCAGAGATTGAATTTTTCCGGGTGTATGATTTTCTGCAATTCACGCGAATTGTAACGGACTTTTGACTTCTTAAATAATCAGCATTCTTATAACTTCTCCCGAGACTTGCATCGATTAAAGTTGGCATTCAATAACTGCCCAGCACAACAGTTTCACCTTCAGTCAAAAGTGTATTGCAAATAAAGCGAAATTGTTACATTTTTCTTAAATATTGATCAGCACAAACAACAGTAGACACTTGTGATAAATACGTTTATTCACAAGAACTGCTCGTTTAACTCTAAAAGAAGCAGGTACGTCAGGGATGCCCTCCCCCCTAGGAGGGGTTATGGCCCAGACTGCGCCATCGAAATTTTTAGGGGGATTGTTTTGAGGAATATTTTTCATTTGGGGGGAGGCATGCTTTGGGGGGGGGGGATTTCCGCGAAAATGAGGGGGGTGCGCCTTTGCTCTTAGTGGGTTGGGCACCTCTGGGTATAAGAACGATGCCACACGGACTAGAATAGCCAGATGTTATTCAAGGCCACGCGAGTAGAGGGGATTCTGTAAATGACTGGCTGTCTTTTGAGAGTACGCAATATCTGGGAAGGTTTGGTCTTGGAGAAAAAAATGATAAGGACCATTTTTATAGAGAACTTTGAGATCTACAACTTTGGTCTGCGGTACTTTTCGATAAAACTTACCGTTTTTGAGAAAAATCCAAAAAACCTAAAATTTTGACCTTTGACCCCGAATAACTTTTTTAGCGCACATGGGATCGATGGGGACTTTTGGCACCTTATTTGTAATAGTAAGCCCAAGGTCCCTACAAAAATTTAGCTTTCCGGGAATTTTTGTTATTTCAATTGTCTAAATTGACCGGACTATTAAGTTCTACAGAATGTTGGCCTTTAATATGTGCTTTCGGTTCCATTACTTTTGTTTAATCCAGAGACTTGGATAAGAGACATAACAGCAAGCATTACAGCCTCTGAAGCTGGATTAGCCAGAGCTCAGATTTCTGATTTTCGCTTGTGTTAGTTTATATTTTGATAGAATAGAAGGAAGAATATTTATTGGTTAAGGGTGAGTTCACTCAAAAATTTCATTTTCAAGTTTGCATTTCGTATGGTTAGTAGAGACATACCGAATACCAATTATGGTTTAAGAAGAACCACTTACACACATGTAATGAATTTTGAACTCATTGGAATAGTAAGTAGTATAGATTTCCATGTCCATATAATACAGTGCCGGAAAAAAAATCTATACATTTGGTTGGCAATTAAAAAGTTTTACATGCAAACTTCTTTTTATGATTTTACTTGGCATGCTCCCTAGTGATTTGGTCGAATACCGACTAATCGGCAAGATTGTGGCCGAAAACTCGGTAGGGTCAGGTGGGGTAAAATGGATAGTCAAAATATATGGTTTTGAAAACAAATTATTTTTAATTAAATTTGCCTTTGTTTGAGTGGGACATTATACTTGGTTGTTCTGAATTCTATTTTACAAAATATATTTTAGCAATAGATTATTTTTTAGTGAGAGGTAACACTTTAAATTGAAGTAGATAAATTCAAATCGCCTGTTGTCTACTTTAACTTCTATCTCCAGCTCCTGATTTTTGAGAATTTTTATTACTGTGTCATAATATCTTTAGTTGGACATTTTTGTTGCTGCTTCAACTTACAGTGAAGAAAAAAAAAATTTCTATTTTTAATCTCATATTTTGAAAATGGGATAAAATGGGTACATGGTTAGGCTTATCATTCCAACAAGTTGTTTTAAAAGATACAGCATATTTTAGTTTAAATGAATATTAATTCATTTGTGGTTAACTTAAAATGATTGAAACATAACAGTATGCAATGCCATGACTTCATAAAATAAACTTCGCTCCATCACAATAAATAAAAATCCAGCAGTATACTTATTCTAGAGTTTGTGTGCACTTGCACACAAAATAACAATGCTGGGCCCAGCCTGTTGCTGGTCATCACATTTGTATTTGATTGCAATCAGATGCCACCAATTTCTCTAACGTACCTTTAAATTCTCAGAACACATCCTCGCATCAATTGGAAAAATATATGTCACAAAGCACGATTTCGTCACCTTATAAAGATTTCAAAAGGGCAATATTGTCTGCAATTTCAACAAGAGCTTCAGACAGGGTTCATACTCTATTTGGATGAAAAAATTCCATGACTTTTCCAAGACTTCAATAAAAATTTTCATGACCTTGTTTAGGAAGAGAATATCTCAAACTTGCTAATTTTTGGAAATGAGCTTTAGTAAAACGCCTACAGGAATGCCACAGCCTCATTGAAGCACTTACTCGTAATGGAAAAAATATAAGCGTACACTTAAAAAACTAAACTATTTTTATTTGTCTTCATCATTTAAATTTAAGTAAAGTAATAATGCAGTGAAACCAAAATTATGATGCTCAAATGTCCAATTTTTTTTATATATATAAACAAGCAGAATGATAATGTATGAGACAAAGGTTGAAAGAGTCATCATTAAGTTTCAAAAAATTTTGCTTCAAAAGTTGCCTTTTAGTGTCCAATGTTTATGTTTCTAAACCAGATATTTTTTTGAAAAAAACCTTTCAGTAATGAATCAATCATCCAATTCAAAAGTACTTTATTTGTTTACTTATTTCCAAATTTTTAAATGCATATAAATTGATTGATCAGGGTTCATACCCTTTAGGCAGAAAAAAATTCAAGCACTTTTCAAGTACTTTTCAAGGTAAAAAATTTTGTTTTCAAGGCAATATCATAAATTTGTACTAAAAGTATTGTATGCAGATTTCATTTACTACAAACACATAAAAATAAGGCAATAATACAAAAAAGTATAGGAAAACAAAATTGCTTTTTCTACAACGAGAGATGCTTTGATGAAAGATCTACTGCGTTGAAAGTTTTTCTGAAAATGTTTGAAAAGTTTGGTCATAAAGAGAAGCAGATACCAAGAGGTTTAATTTTGAGGTTTTTCAAAGGTTGCAGCAGTCAGAGGTTTTTATATTTTCTAGAATCAGCAAATTAATACTTTAAAAAAAAAAAACCTTTCATAAGTGCTTTTAACTTTTATGGGAAGAAACTTAAATTCCCAAGTTCAATGGCATTGCCAGAGAGGAGTTTTTGAAGTCACTCCCCCCCCCCCGGTTTAAACATTTATTTCCAATATCTATACAGTGGTTTATTACAATATAAGGGCGGTTAGGACAAAAACACTACCAAGAAAGTTATTTCAGTTTGCACTATTAAGTTCTAAAAATATTAGGTTTGCAAATCATTTATAAGTATGCAAATCAATTATTCGTACGTATTTATTAACTGTTTAGCCAATAAGGCATTTCAACTGTCCTCGAGTAAATTTAAAAATTAGGAAGTAAGAAAAGTTTATGAAAGTCCACAGTCCAGTCTCTACACCTCAAAATATACAAAAGCAGCTTAAGCAGTGATAAATACTCTGAATGCAAACTTGAGCCTATTCAGCTTTCATTGATTAACTTGCAATAGACAATAAATGTGCAAGTTCAGATTTATAGAGCCATATTTCGAAATTGAAAAGATTCACAAGAAGTTGACATATATTATGACAAAAGTAGTTTTATTTTGGGAAAAAATGGGTTATTGTTGAAATTAGAATTTAAATTTAGAAAGGCAATAATATTCAGGTGTAATTGTGATTTGTGAGTTCATAAAAAATTAATTGAAAGTTTCAAAGAGCAAAATGGGGCGAGGTGGGAGGGGATAATTTTTAAAACTAAGACCCCTATTACTTGAATATACATATGTACAACAATAACTTTTGCTATGCATACAATTCATTAAATAGTTTATTAAGTCAAATTATTCTGCATAGAAATACCATGCCCAGTGCCTGTTGATAACCAGCAACAGGCACTGGGCCTAGCTAGGCTGGTACTGGTCAATTTATTAGATCCAAATGAAGATGAATGACCCTCCTTAAGCTATTTACCCCTTTGCTGATTAAAGCCTCTTTCAGTAAGCTCCAAGTACCCACAACCTTAATAAAGTAGTAATTTTGAACATTTGAGGAAAAGGGGAAAATTGGAGATATAGGGAGGTAAAAGCATAAAAACGAACACTACTGGATTTCAAGTGAATAATCATAACACAACCACCCCTGTTATACACCTTATTTACTTTAGCAGACATAAAAAAATGATGTACTACTTATAAATAAAATTATATAAATCAACTTTATATTTAAAAAAACAAACTTTAAGTTAATTTGTTAGGTGCTCAACTATTAATTTTTTTTTTAAAAATCTGTTATGACCAAAAATTAGGTAAAGATAATCATTCAAAATTGCAAAAATAAATAAGCAAATAATTAAACAAGACCAAGGTAATAAATTCTTTAACTCTTTAGTTATTAAAATTAAAAATAAAATAAGCTAATCTGATGTAGCAGTGTCAAAATAACTACTAATTGCCAAAAATATAAAAATATTTACAAAATGCAAAAGGATTGAAATCTCAAACAAGGGAAGCAAATTTTCGCGAATTAAGTTTAAAGTTGTCATGTTTTCCATAAAATAAACTTATATTTTACTGAAATTAAACATAAAATATGCTAATCTACGGTAGCAAATATGAAAATAACATCCGATTAGTGAATATATTTAAATATTTGCAAGATGCAAAAAGATTGAAATTTCAAACACGAGGAGCAATTTTTCGCAAAGTCTGAGTTCGTTCGACGTGGCATGTTTCCCATGAAATAAATGTATTTGTTTTTTATTAAAATTAAACAAAAAATATACTAATCTAAGGTAGCATATGCGAAACTAACATTTGATTAGCCAAAATATTTAAATATTTGCAGGATGCAAAAAGATTGAAATTTCAAACATAAGAGCAATTTTCCGCGAAACCCGAGTAAGTTCAATGTTGTCATGGTTTTCTCTGTTAATTAATGAAATTAAACAAAAAGTAAACTAATGTAAGGTACCATATGTCAAAATATCTTTCGGTTGTAAAAAACATCAAAATGCAAAAGGATTGAAATCCCAAACACGGAAGCAATTTTTCGCGATGTTGCATACTGAACACATGTTCAGAAAATTGCATTGGTGAAATACTTTTTTAAAACTTTTAAGCACAATTCGTTGATTTTTGAAAGAATTTAAGCACTAAGAAACTTTTTCAAGGTTTTAAAACTTTTTCAAGGTTTTCAAGCACTTGAAAATGAACTTTTTTTTTCAAGCACTTTTCAAGGTTTTTCAAGGGCGTACGAACCCTGTTGATTCAGAAATTCCAGAACATGTTCGATTATTGACATCGAACGTAGCAGTGGGTCACATGGATTAGTTTTGTGGGCCGTATGTTGGGCACTAGTATTTGAATTCCCCCTTTTCTGTATTCTATCGCCTGACTAAAGATCTTTACTTTATAAAACCTTCAACAAATTAAGATAAACTCTGATAAATTTAATAACAAAGATTTTATGAGTACTGGAATCAAACTCGGATGTAATTAGATTGCTTTTTTGAGAGGGCGTGACAAAACCAAGAACGTGCAAGTTCGCTACTATATAATATAAAACATAAGAAGTGTTGAAAATAAGCGGCTGCAACAGAAGTGAATACAATGATTTTTCAAAATTCAGATTTGATTTTGGGATAGCTCAAATTTTCCACTTTTAATAACTCTTTTTTGCTATCACTCAATATTTCTAGAGTGCTCGGGAAAAAGAGTATAAGTCAAAAATTGAGTAAAATCAGGTTATTTCATATTTATACTATATGGACCTTATCTTTCATTGCAATTCAGATAGTAAATGTGTAGTAAACATTGTGAAAATAAACAAACACCTGATGGAGTGGTCTACTTCTGAAATCTAGAAGGAAAGCTGTGGAAAAACAGCTCCCCTTAAAATTCAGTATTTTTGACTTATACTCTTTTGCCCGAGCACCCTAGATTTGTAATGCTCTATTAGTTAATGTTATTTTATCGCTGTCCAGGACATTTTTCCATGACTTGAAATAAATTTCTATGACTTTTAATGGAAATTTCAATTTTCCATGACTCTTCCAGGTCTGAAATTCACTTATTTTTTCCCCATGACTTTCCAGGATTTCCATGACCCGTACGAACCCTGTTCAGATTTGACAACTACCTGCATGAGTTATTTAAAACAACATAAATGAATGCTGGAATAATAGGAAGTATTGACAAAGATGTTTTAGAAAGGCTAAGAGTTGAAAGTGGAAAAAATAATGAATTAAAAAACAAGAAAATAAAAAAATAGTGGAAAAAGAGTTTCCATTCAGAGGAAGTATCTGGAATAGAAACTGCTAAAAATATGCTCATGAAGCAAAGTTTAACCACAGGTGACTGGGTATAAATATTATACTTAGAGGAAACAAGCAAAAAAGAATTTATTGGCAAATATATGGCTGTTGATGGAAATATTATGAAATGAAATATTTTAAAAAAATCCGAGATGGGGGATTTTTTTTTATTTTTTCCGATGTAGACATGGATTTTATTGAACAACATCAAAATAATAAAAAAATTTAATGAGCCAGAACTTAACAATTGAGGTCATTACTTTTTTAAAGAATGACAAGTATGGATACCATGCATTGAAAGAAACCTTATTAAAATTTTGCCAAATTTACTGTTTGCACTATTTTTTTAAAATCAAATAGTTAAACTTTGTTAACTGACTCTGAAGTCAATATTATCACACTGCAATAAACAAATAGATGCTTTTTTTTTATCACTTCTTAGACTTCAATACCCATTTTACCCCACAAGCTACCCATTTTCACCTGCGTGGGGTAAAATTGGTATAGATAACATATAGTCATAAACACTCCTCTGAAAAATAAATCTGTATCAATTTATGTATGAAAATCATTTAATTCTACTCACAACATATGTAACGTATACATAAAAAAAAAATAAAAATAAATAGAAACAATATATTCTGACAAAAATATTTGAGTAAAAATCCAAAAGTAGGCTATTTTATACCCATTTTACCCCACCTGACCCTATTTGGACAATTCTCAAGGGAGCATGCCAAGTAAAATAATGACAAGAAAAAGTTATGTCAAGTTTTTAATTGCGAACCAAATGTAAAGATTTTTTTTTACAACCACTATACAAACTGTGTAGAATTAGTTTTCATATTTTCGGGAAAGTATCTCTTATACTCACGGAAATAAAAGTATTTCTTTCAAAAATACGATTTTTAAAAAGGTTTTTGTGCTCATAATAGAGTTTTCTGTTAAACATTACTAAACTTTCAGAATATTTTACAGTACACAAGAGAAAGAGTAAGAAAATTTTAAAATATTGAAAATTTGTTGAAATATAAACGTTTAAAGCAGTTGAAGCTTCACTGCATGTGCGCAAAAGATATCAATTTATAACCTTCATAATTCAAAGCCCAGTCAGATCCTACACTTTGTGATAAAATTCCAGCTCGCTATCTCAAAAATCCAATAAGTTATCAGAAGTTGAGAAAATAGACTAGATGTAGAAATTATTTATCTTCCTATTTAACAACAAACAAACAAACAAAAACATTAGTTTTAACTGACATCTTTAAAGTATTTTGTTCTATTTAAAAAATTAAAAGCTCCTCACCTATGAGGAATGTCTAAGCCTCCATCCACTGCCCCTTTCATGGCACCAAAAACTCTGGCTCCAGTGGTAGTGCGAGCTAATCCAACATCCAAATAACATCTGAATGCTCCAGGTTTGCCTTCAACATCTTCAACAGCATAATCTTCTCCATTAGCATCTACAACTCCTTCATATATGCTATCCATCTTGAATTTGTGCAATAACTAGAAAAACATGTGAACAACAGATTATCAGAAGTTATTGCAAACATTAGGATTTTCTTAGCTTATTATCGAACAATCAAATTTTGGAGAGTGTGCCAGCAGCGAAGGCAAAGGAAAAACACATGGACTAATTTTTTAGCTGGCATAGTAAATTTAGTAGTTTCAATTTTAATTAAAATGGGAAATTGCTGACCTTTTACTCTGAATTCTCATAAGAAATCTAAGAAAAAGTCATATACAGACCGAGATAATATAGATGAATGCCGTTCACAAAAAATTAAATTAGCAGTCTTTTTTAAACTAATATTTATTGGCGATCCTAAATGTCTGCTGTCAGTTTTGAGGTGCCACAAAGTAATAACATGGAAAATTTAGGTCAGCATTTTTGGGATATTTTAAAACAAATAACAATTTTTCAAACTTAGTCCATGCTAAAAGTTAAATAACGCACACCAAAACAAGCGTACATTATACGTTACAGATAACTTGAGATTTCTTTTATGGTTCAGGAATAATTTCCTACTTCATCAGTTTTAACTACTTAAGTAGTAATTAAAAGCAAGTAACTATTTATATAATTAAAGATTCAGTATATAAGAATACCCGTCTAGCAAGTAGTAATCCAGTGCAATAGGCTGCGGCATAATTGGTCAACCCGACCTTGACGCCATATCGAGGGAGCTCATGGGCATATGCTGCACACACGATGACATCTCCTTCTATTCTGGCGTACGCTATCTGTAAATGGGGATTGATCACATTTTAATAATAATAATAAAAAGCAATTATACATAATTATTTCAAAATCAATACATTCAATTGTACGAAAATTCAAAAAACTAATTAAAAAGGCACATTTTAGTTATTTTTTTAGCCACTAGTAGCTTAATAGAAAGTTTTTGGTAGCTTGCAACTGTGGACAGATGACTTGCTAGTACTATTTGCATTAACCTAAGCCGTAACACGAAGAGGTAGGTGACACTAAAAGTACTAATTGCATTGAATAGCAAATACTTATAAATACTGTTGTCAAGGATGTAGAATATAAAAAGACAGCTAATGTACTGACTTATATTCTGCGATCCTGTTTTGGCAATTCCTGAAGAACCCATTCGACAACAGCTTCCAAGCAGACCAACATGCCCAACAGTAAACTAGTGTGAGCTGCATTCTCTACACCAAACAATTTAACATATGCTTCAAAACACATGATCAGCTTTTTTCACGGACACAAAACTGCTGGAAAAGAAAATTATTCTATTCAAATGGGAAATAATTTTGATAACCCTTACAGGCACGGGTCATTAAAATTTTAGAAATATAATAAAAAAACACAATGGATGGGATAAATTGGTTATCTGGACATAGATTTTACAGTCAAAAATTTTTTTAAATTCACTCCCTCCAGCTGGGGGTGGTGTTCCTGTTTGTGACCACCGCCCTCCTAGAGCAGAAATTGTTTTCTGAAGTGGTTATGTTTACCTCGTTTAACAATTGGAGTTATTTCAAATATTTTAAGTTCTTAAGCATTTTTACTAATTATTTCAATAATTTATACCATTAAGAATATTTAGAGCACAAAATCCAATATTTTTACTATAAAAATAACAAGACAAAGATGAAGTAAAATTCAAGAAAGTTCATATAGATTATATAAAATTATCTAAATAAGCAACTTAAAAAATGTTAAAAATATTTTTGGCACATTGTTCTGACTATGTGCATTCCTTTTGTGCTATAAAATATTAAATGAAAAAATACGACTGTATAATACCATTTACAGAAAAAATAATATCAGAGCTGAGAATAAAAAAAGTATACAACTGTCTGGTAGGAAAAGCGGATCTCAAATGTGTGCAGTCATGGGCCTTCAAATTCACCTGTTCTGGGTCAAGAACCCGAAATAAACAAAAGCCCATTGTAAACTATTCTTTTGGTCCCCCTTTTCTGAAATGTTTCAAATTACATCTTTCACCCACAACAGTGAGATCAATGCTCTAGAAGGACGGTGTCCACATTTGGGGACACCTGGAAAGAAACTTTGTTTATGCATTCAAAAATGAACTCTAATCTTTTGCAAAATTATGATTGATTAGCTCAGGATTCCTGAGGGAAAATGGTTGACTAATTTAGATTATGGTGTAAATTTTAAAATCTTGAGAAAAATATTGTATTTGAGCTTGAAAATCGAGGTATTTTAAACAAGAAATTAAGCCAACAAAAAGAGTCATATTTAATAGTGCTGCCATCTGTGTGCATTAAAGAGAAATAAAAGCAACTAATGCAGCGATTTTTGGAGCTTTAAAGAAAAAACTTTTTTTTAAAGAATTTTTTAAAATTGGTGTCCTTTTTTGTGACCAAAACGCCGGAAAGGGTTAAGGCCAGTTCATCTTAAACAGGGATCGTGTTAAGCATTCGCCAAATATGATAAAATTTTAAATTCGGCGAATTTATTGACAAACAGAAAAATCTCGGAAATCTCAATAGGAACCCCCCCCCCTTCAGGCGTCGATCTAGACAAAAAAGTAGGTCCATTTACAAAATTTGGACCCCTAAAAACGAGCCCTTTACAAAATTCCGACCCCTGAAAACGGATCTTTCACAAAACTCCGACTCGAGCAGTCACTGAAAGTTGTTTTATCCTCCGACCATCTAGCCTCTCCCGAGCTGAATGAGGCGCGCACAAGCATTGGAGATAGGATGACTTTTACCTCTTGAGTTGCACCTTTGCTGATTGGAAGGATGTTGAGTGCGCAGCGTTGCTGCGGAGTAGAAACACGGATTCATTGTATTCAATGTTGTAAACATTGGACCACGATAGGAATGCACTCTTTAATAACTTTCAGTTGTTTTTAGCCTTTTTTTTTACTGCAGGTTCATTCCATAGTGACTAACGTAACATTCGCAGCTGATTTTCAAACTCTTTTTACTTACACCGGGAGTAAAAATAAATGTGTTTTGGTTAAATATGCATATTTAAAATGTACAAGGTGACTATTTTTCATTTCTACCAAGGATTTAAAGCAAAATAAGCGCTGGCAAGTATTTTTTCACCAAAAAAGGCATCGTGACTAACGTAACATTTTTGCAACCCTGAGAAACAATGCTTATCTTACGAGGCAAATTTTTCTGAAACTTACGCAGACATTTAAAATTGGCCGATATATTTGTAAAAGGTAAACAATCTATTTTTAAAATTGTACTACAGATTTCTTACAGATGAATCTTTTTTGGCCCTAAATGGTACTTTTCCGAAAAACTGTGTGTGACTAACGTAACCATCGAATAACAAGCAATGAATGCATATAAAAAACTTTTTATAATTAATTTCTTGCTCTTATATTACTTTTACACTTTTTAGGAACCTTCTTTGTGTTGTATTATGGTTCTTTCTTTACTTCTTTTCTATATTAGTGTAAGAAATTGAGTAGAAGGATTCAGTTCAATTAACTCAATTTGAATGTGCGAAAAAAAAAATAAACAAATAAAAAAACTGCTTTTACAAACTGAATAACATCATTCTTGGGCTAATTGAATCCTTAATATCTCTCTTTTAAAAATTTAACTTTTAGCAAGTTGGTAGTTTCACTGAATTCTAGTATTCTGCTGATATACTAGTTATCGTCATAAGAAACTCCGTAGTACTTTTCAATGACATATCATTTTTTAAGGTTTACTGTTTCATCGAACGAATAGTGTTGTGCATCCTTTTGAATTAAAATGTATTTATATTGAAAAAAAGAATATTCGAACGTTTTTGCAGAATGCATTTTAATTCCCGATATCACCGCAAATGTTTGAATTTCTAAATGATCATTCTTGCATTTTCTGAAATATATGGCAGCAGTGCTTGTTGTCACTGTATCATGTAACATCTTCAAATGTTTTCCAACGAGCAGCCGTTACTTCATTTTAATAATAGGTGGCGATGTATTTTCTAAAATATAGAGATGTTCTTCTTTGTTAAGACTGTATTTCTATTATCTTAATTCTGAAGCTTAAATTCTTGTGTTAAATGCACATTCAGTAGAGTACTCATTTTGCTTTACTCACCTTTTTTCTTTTTTAATAATTCTTTAAATTGGAAGTATCCTTATAAAGACCTTTAAAACAGGTCTACAATGTAATATTACTGGTATTTTTCATTCGTTATATTTTTATTCAATGTAGAATGCCTACATATTCAAATTTGTTTATGAAAATGTATATTAAATAAATTTTAAATATTAGCAGTCATTTTTAAAATGTTACATTAGTCACACTAATTACTTTATATCTATTGATACTAAAATAAATATTTTGCACTTTTTAAGTAGATATGACACAGATGTAAGAAAATAAAAAGTTCTGTTTGGTTCAATCATCTGGTTTAGTTTTTAAGTAGAAAATAGTACATTTTCGTGACTAACGTAATGTAAATATTTTCAATGAAATAACCAAACTACTTAAAATACTTATCTTATAATGCATGCAAAAAGAACTGTCAATTTTATTAGGCCAACATCTAATCATTAAGAATAAACACAGTTCTTTTAAAAATTTGCAAACATTTTTACATTACACAAGAAAACGTAGACGCGTGTTTTTTGCACATGCTAAGCCTTTTCTACAACCTCGCACGTTTAGAACCAGAAGAAAAACACCGAATGAAATTTTTGCAAACTGTTACTGGATTTATGTACTAGAAAGTATGCTGAATGAAATGATAGGTCACAATTAGGACTTTGTGGTAAAAAAATTTCTGAGGTTGAGGTTGACATTTCTATGGAATGACCCTGCACTAGTCCGAATGTTTCTTGACCACTTTATAACTTTCGAACAGAAAGCGCATGCGGAGCTAGTGAAACAAAATACTGTTGCTCGATTAAATCTTTTCTTTGTACCTTACTAGCTTAAAGTATCATTTATCATTATTTTGCTTTTTCTTTCAAAAGTCTTAAAAACGGACAAAAACTTAGATTGACCCCTGCCCTTATCCTCAAAAAATTAATACTTCATACTACTACTCTAATTAAGTATTTCTACAGACAAAAATACTTTGAAATCAGTAAAAGTTAGTCTTTGGCTAAGACTTTTGAAATTTGGCCAATTCGAAATCCTTAGCGCGATCTCAGTTAAAGCTTTTGTTTTAATTTAATAATAAGTAGAGACGTACTGAGTATGTACTCGGCCTACTCAGCCAATTTGCAGAGTTCTCTGTATTCAGCCAATACCGAGTAGTTGTAAAAAATTGAATATTGTTCAAAGCAGATTTAACAATTAATAAAAAAGTACAAGCATATAATATACTGCAATCATTTACAAGTAAAATTCAAATTTTGAGAATAATGAAGTTTTTTATGCTTCAATGGAGTAAATCTTATAATTCCCCAAAGTTGATGAAACTTATTTATTAAAAATGGGGAAAAAAGGTAAGTACAGAAAATTGCAAGCTTACAAATTTTAAGACATCCGACAAATATCTGATTTTTTTAAACATTCATTAGCTCACATTTTATGCAATGAAAAAGATGTTCCTTGTAATACAGAAATACGTGTCTGCAGTGCTCTAGCACATTTGTGCTTTTAAAGTTGTTTCATTTGCTTTTACAAATTATTTAAGTTTGCCAGACTAGAAGTATAGATTGATATGATTTGTTTTATATCCAACTTGATTAATCCTACATTTCATGTATTTGTTTATTCTTGCTTTAAAAAATTACTTATTTGTAAAATTATCAACAGAAACCAAAATCTTCTAAATAATGCATAATTAAATTTCAGCTGGAGTTTTTTTCTTTAAACTATTATTTGGAGGTCTATATTACTATTCCAATGAGTTCAGAATTCATCATGCGTGTGTCGGTCTTAAAACATAATTGGAACTTGGTACTCGGCGGAGTAGTGAAAGGCCAAGTACTCCGCCAATGTGCTACTTGGTACGTCTCTAATAATAAAGTACTAAAAGATTATTTGATTACAATTTTGTTCTAACTGTGGTTGCATGAAGAGCTTTCTAACACACTCCAAGTGTATTTAAGGTACTCTAAATCCTTAAATCAACATTTAAATTAATAACAACAATTAAAATTTAATCTATGAATTAAACTCGCACAAAAAGGAGCTCTTTACAGAAAAGAACTATTGTCCCTACTTGAAACAGGGCAATTGTAAATATTTCAAGTAAAAAGAAAAAAAAACATAAGCAATACACCTTGGATATAAAACAAAAGAGAATGATTCTAGTTAGTGTTATTGCACGTTTTTTGCTTAATATAAATAACATATCTTCATGACGAAAGTTCAGTAGCTGATGACATCTGCTACTTTAATTTGAAAAGTTCACATGAAAACAAAAAAGATTAAATAAGAAAGTATAATACCTGACAAATAATGTCTTTATTAGTAAAACGAACTATCATGCGATATTTGGGAGTGTTGTACTTGTTTTTGTCTTGGACAACCAATCGGACACGGGCATAATAGTCAGTTCTACCCTCTGTAACAGAAAGTTCCAGATTAGGCATTTAATAATAAACATACTTGCTACTTGGTTACAGACTTTGAAAACTTTCAGAGGATCAATTAAATGTTTAGAACAGATGATCTGAACAATCTTAGTGGCAGAAATGGTGTGACACTGTCCATGCTAAAATAAATGAAGTCTTTTGTAAAAAAAAAGAATGTACGCAACTGTCGCACATTTCCCCCTTTCGGCAGTAGGCGAACTTGACATAAATAGAAAGCATCTCGAAAATGGTGCAGAGGGAGGGCATGTGTGTATTACAATTATGGAGGGAGGAGGGATAGAGGCATCTTTTGTGATGAAATTACGAGAGTTAGTTTTTTTTTTTGAAAGATACTAGCCTTAGAAGGTAGTTGAAGGTTGCCTGTCGCAAAAATGGTGCAAGGGGGCGGTGGAGGATCCTAATGATTACACATATAAGACGTAGCTTAATAGCTGATTGAATACATGGGAACTTAAGATTTAGTCAAGCTCCAATGTTTTAACTCTTTTGCTGAAAGTTTAAGAGTAGGGACTATTTAATTAGCTTGCCTATAACAGAGTATTTTATATATATATATAAACAGTTATGCTGGCTCTGGGTTCTTTTATAAAAGACTTTAGTTAATTTGCTTTAAATTTTAATTCACCAGTCTTATTCACGAGTCAATTTCCAAAGATAACTCACAGCCTGAAAAACAGGGGATTGAACTATTAGTGTAGAAAATGATTTTTTAACATATAAAAACTCTTAGAATTTTGACATTTTAAATTCTTCAAAATAATTCCAATATCCTACAAAAGCACAGCATTTTTAGTGACAACATTCGCATCAACATACATAAAATTTTAAAATGCTGCTTTACTCCAAATTGAAAACAAGGGCTGTTATAGCTTTGACTGAGGATTTATGACTCAACCGATGACTTTCTAAGGGTGAACTCAATAGAAATCTTATGAATCAAAATATTACTTGTATCAAGTAGGTTTTTTTCTTTTTTAAAGCAGGTTAGACTGTTGTAGATTAATGCCAAGACATTTGTATGACTTCACGCTACACTTACAAAATTGAGGTACATTTATTTACCCCACAGTCAGAGCAGCAAAATAACAAATCCATTTTTAATTCAAGACATTTCATACCAAAAACAAGGGCCACATAGGATCACATCAGGTAACATAGGAAAAACACATAACATATGAGCAAAAGATATTACAAAATGATTTCAAAAAAATCATGGGTGAAAGTTTTAAGATGCGATATTTCTCAAAATGCGTATCAAATTTTATGCAACTTAGAAGATATATTTTTCATTCAAATGTCACATCGTTTTGTCGATACATCATTTCCACTAAACCTACACCCATGATTAAATTACAAGTAGAACAAGAAACAAATTGAGTCAAATAATACAAGTCCGTATACCTCTTCGCCTGCGAAATTTCACTTGAAACCTCTTGAAATAGGCTTTGCTCTTAACTACTTTAACGAATCCCTAAAAGTAAAAATCAACATCAGTTCCACAGAATTCTTGACATTTCGATGATAAAAAAAAAAAAAAACAAAATAATACTTATGTATCATTTTGATGCTGAGGGGGAAAAAGTAAACAAATAACAATAACGTATTACGTAATACTATACTTCAGTAACATTGGAAAAATACACTAGATCAGAGTGTTGATTAAAAATTAGGGCTTTATTTGCGAGTATTTCTGTCAGAATATAAACAAAATGTGCAACAACTTAGGTGTTCATATATTAACAGGAGCTACAACTATCACATGGATGCCATTTGTTTCACGATGTAGTGATTGTATCTTAAAACATCCACGGAAGTTAGGCCGCAAATTCATTAAAAGTCACATAGTACAGAATTTGCATGTCAAATATTTAAAATAGAGGTTAATTGACGCATTTAATCTCACCATTTTGTTTTACTATAGCAGATAGCTTCGGCTGAGGGCGACCAATTTAACGAAACACCATAGACACGCGCGTTGGATTCTGTGTTGTTGGCTCCTCATAAGCGATGCCATTCGCAAATACCACAATAGTGAATGAAACAAAATTCAATGAATGTAATGGCTTAGCTTATAGCGCCACAGAAATCAAAATACGATTCCTGATAATTAAGGAATAAAACAAATAAATTAATTATAATGCAATGCATATTTAAAAACAAATAAAATTTTATCCAAATGAGTAGTATTTTTTACTTATTTATTTGGAAGCTTTTATTTGGAAGTGTTGAGAGGTGTCAATGAGACGACCAGTTCCTTTAATTGCTGCGGCCTTCATCGCCATTACTACCGGCTTTTGTTTATATCTCATAAATTCTGTCACCGCTACTCAAACATTGTACAGTCCTTCGGTCAGTTGTGAATCTGAAAGTTCTTTCAAGAAAATGGCTGCTCGCGAAAGAACATTCATCATGATTAAGCCCGACGGTGTTCAACGTGGGCTTATTGGTAAAATCATCTCTCGATTCGAAGAGAAAGGGTTCAAGTTGGTAGCAATGAAATTTATGCAGGTACATTTTCTTATAACATTTCATTTTCTATGAAAATATTTTTAAATTGCACCGAAAATGTAATGAAATCTTAGATAACAAAGCAATTAAGTCTGCTTTAGAAGAATATAAAATTTTAAAATTATTAAAAACGGTGTATACTTATGCATGATTTAATCCTTTTCTGAATTTTTTTAGGCGTCTAACGAGCTTTTGGAAAAGCATTATGCAGATCTTGCTGGCCGTCCTTTTTTCCCCTGGTTTAGTAAGGTATATGCAATTGGGTCCTGTTGTTCCTATGGTAAGTTGAGCTTTTGAACATATTAAAAATGTCTCTTGGAATAAGGTTTATTTCGGTGATATTTCGATAATTGGGAATCTGGCGATCTTTCTTCATTGGCGTAAATTTTTGGCTCCAGCGCGTGCGCAAGAGGTATTTTTCTGTGCAAATCTAAACAAAGAGACCAGAAACATCTATTCACATTGGGTTACTATAAATCATCAGGGTTACCAAAATAAAATTATTTACACCGAAAATAAGACGACTTTTATTTCATATCTGCAAGTACACCTTAGGAACAAATATGTGGAGATTTAGACAGTTGGAAAATTGGCGATCTTGATCCATTGGCATCAAATTTTTCATTCTCTGGTGAGGACTGGTTTAGTTATTATGTAATATGTTTTAAAGGGAATGTATTTGCATGGTGCAGTTGCATAGCATCTATTTGCTAAAGCAACAGGGTTGGGGAAATAAAATTCACGTTTAAGATTTGACAACCATGCTAAGTTCCCAACTAACGAAATAACCCCAAAAATACAATCATATGATATTTCCTGGAGAAGAGCAAGCTTCTTTGAATTGGTAATCTTTAAATGTTTTGCTGAGTTGAAATGTTTCTGACTCTAATCTTCTTTTTGCGTTGAATAGAAATTGCTTGCTTTATCATCATTCCTCAAATCATTGGTTTTCATGTTGAAGTCTATCATCATTGTTTACATTTCTGGCTTCTCAGCATTCCTATGCAGTGTTAGATATCAGTAAAAGTTCCTACTGGTCTTTCAGACCAGTCAACATGAATGTGTATTGGTCCGCAGACAACATCACTGGTTCATTTAAAAATTAACAGTAATATGTTTGCTCCTAAAATTATTTGCACTTAATGATTACATTTATTAAGTTGAATTTAACTGTTTTATTTTCAACTGATTTATTAAACAATAAATAAAACACTAAATTGTGACTAACAAAACAAATACTTGGATACTTGAAAGTGTAAAATTACTTGCAAATTAAGCTGAAAAATGGTAAAACTAACGATGCAAAAAAAGAAAAGAATAAAACATTCTCCTATTGATGAGGATTTTTTAATATACTTAATGTTTCAAAATTTAAAATTTTTTGTTTGGCAATAAAACATATAAATCTAATGTCTTCTCTTAAGCATTGAAGTCAGGGTTGCCAACTGCTCTGCATTTTGCGGAGTTGCTCCTAAAAAATGGCTCTGCAAAGAAGTTATTTTACTCCGCATTTCCCACCCGAACGTTTTCAAACTATTTATCATTTTGCTATTTTATCATGACAAACATGTAAATATGAGAAATTAAAGATGCTTATACTCAAAGATTGAAATATTGTTTAAGGCTATTTTATTAATTTAAAAATAATTGTTTCTTACTAGTGCTTAAAGCAATTATTAAAGCTGAAAAACATTTTTAGATGAGTGTTTTTAGTTGTTTTAATTGATTTTTATACAAAACACTGAATTGCTCCGCAAAATTTTAAATTGCTCCTTAAAAGCACTACAGATCAGGGTTGGCAGGTTTCTGCCGAGGCGGTTAAAACCACTGGTAGAAACCGGTTAAAAACCGGCATGGCAAAAACCACTGTCTGCCACATTTGCGGCAGAAACTGGCAAAAACTCACAAAATGACAAAAAATTAATTATTGACACAGAAAATGCATGGAAAAAATAATTGTTAACCAAAGCACGATTTAATTGCAATATTATCACAGTTCAAAATCAAATGTTACATTGTTTGGATCCTGCAGTTGCCTCTTAGAAAAGGTGGTTCCTTAAATCTGAACAGTTTATTTATTTAATATGTACAAATTAGAATATTCTTGCAACAGAAGAGCTACAGGCAATCAAGGAACAAGCAATGTTCGTGAAACTTTCATTTGTTGTAGGTACATTTTTTTTAAAGTGGTCCACCATGCAGTTGCTGAGATTGTGGTAAAAATTTGACTGGAAAAATCAGTTTTGAGAAATGGGGCCAATTTGTTTTGAGAAGCTGTGACATTAGGTACAAAATCTATGTTGATATTGGCAAGTAAAATTCTGGCACTTTCTTCTTAAAGCACGTGATAATTTCAATCACAAGCAATTTAGATGAAGCATATAAGTGAGCAAATTACAATCCATAATGCCTGTTTAATTCTATATGTCACTCCTCTTTCCTAAGCACCCATTGATTTTTCGTCCTTTGTTAGATTAATCCAAATATTACAGACATCTGCAATTCAAAAGTTCCCTTTCCAAACTAAATCAAGGGCACTAGCATAAGATTTTATTTTTTAAAATGATTGAATAAAATTAAATTTTTTAGTTTAAAACGAATATCATTTAGTAATTACTTGAGTTATTAAAGATGCTTTTAAGTTTTTGCCAGTTTCTGCCGGTTTTTACCGGTTATAACCAGTTTCTGCCACTGGCATGGCAAAAAACTAGTTTCTGCCGGCAGAAAGCCAACCCTGCTACAGATGCTCCTTAAATAGTTCCTCTAAGGTTACAACCTTGATTGAAGTGTATGGTTTGAAAACCAATTTCATTAAACAACCCTTACAACCAAGTACCAAAAATTTGAGAATTTAATTAGACCAATTTTACTTAGTCTCAGGGCACAATAAATAGCCAAACATCGGACTGTGTACCAAACTATGGAATGTCATCCAAAATGAGAAAGGATAACCAAACATTTTTATTTTGAACTAATGTTCTAATAGATATTTGCCCTGCATGAAATTTTAAAATAAGAATGCTTTATTTTGACGGGGGGAAAAAACTGCTTTCCTTACTAAAAAACATTTATTTAAGGGTTGATAGAAGGAAACAACCAGCTTTAAAACTACCAAATGCACTTCTTGGTTGAACTTTTAATTTGTTATATAGTTAAATAAAAAAGTATAGAGGGTTTGATTGCAATTGGGGGAGGGGAGGAGGAGGTGCACTATTCATTTTCATCTATGATGCCATTCATTTTCTGATAGTTTTACTATCATACAAAATTCTGTTCTACAATTGCAATATTTTTTATTTTGCAATGTCTTTAATATATTTAGAGCTAAAAGCTTGACATATCTTAAAATGGCTTTCATTTTGCTTTTAGAGAGTATGTTATGATTAATTGAAATACATATACCTGTGTTCAGGGTTGGTAAGTTTTTGCCGGTAGGTAGAAAAAACCATGGTTTTTACCGCCCGGCAAAAATAGGTTTTTGCCAAAGTGGCGAAAAAAGATTTTGTGTTAACAACTTATGGACAGTTTTTTTTTCTTTTTATATAAAAGTAAAAGCATTAGAGACGTACCGAGTACTCGGTAACTACTCGGTACTCGGGCCTACTCGGCCAATTTGCCGAGTACTCGGTACTCGGCCAAATTTTGATCCGATACTCGGCCAATACTGAGTAGTTGCAAAAAATTGAATATTGTCCAAGACAGATATTAAAATTTATAAAAAAGTGCAAGCATATTCTGCAATCATTTATAGAAGTCAAATTTAAATTTTGAGAATAATGAAGTTTGTAATGCTTCAATGGAATAAATCTCTATTTTAATGTCCCCAAAGTAAATAAAACTTATTTATTAAAAATTGTGCAAAAAAAGTAAGTATAGAAAATATGGAATTTTTATATTAAAAATGGATTTTTGCTACAAACAAAAATTAGTTATAAGAATTATAAAAATACCTTTGAGGAAATAAAACAACGTTAAAAGCACATTACAGACATGTGTTATAGCATTACAAGGAATTCCTTTTTCAATGCACAAAGTGTGAGCTCGGGGCTTTAAAGGCATCCGACAAAAGTCGGATTCTTTTGTCAAATGTCTTTACATTCTTTAGCTCACATTTTATGCACTGAAAAAGATGTTCCTTATATCGCAGAAACACGTGTCTGCAGTGTTCCTGCACATTTGTTTTATTTGCTTTTAAAAATTATTTATGTTTGGCAGACTATAACTATAATTGGTATAATTTGTTTTAATTCCAACTTGATTCATACCTTTTATTTATGTATTTTTAATTTTAAATATAATTTTTTTGTAAAATTTTTGACATAAACAAAATTTTTTAAATAATGCGTAATTAAATTTCAGCAGGAATTTAGTTTTAAAAACTATTATATATACAAGGAGGTCTATACAACTATTCCAATAAGTTCAAAATTCATCACGTGTGTCGGTGGTCCTTCTTAAAACGTAATTAGTACTTGGTAACTCAGCCGAGTACTCGGTACTCGGCTACTCGGCCAAAGTGCTACTCGGTACGTCTCTAAAAAGCATGAAAAGATTTTGATAAAATTTTAATTTAATTACTTTTATAGTTTAAAAAAATTTAAGGTTTAATTTACTTTTAAAATTATGGAGCATTTTTACTTTTAAATTTTTTAACATTAACATAAAATTTCAGTTTGTAACATCTTAGACAAATAATTAACTTACAGTGAAAATGTAATTAGCTTGTTTATTATAGCATTTTTTACAAAATACTAAATATTTATATAAAGTATACTTAATCAAGATTTAACTATAAAATAAAAGAAATAAAAGTTGGCTCATTCTGAAAAAATCGTTTTAGAAAACATTTAAAATCTTAAGTTTTGCAATCCCAACATTTGTTATTTATTTATTTTTCACCTTATAAATTAGAAGTAACATGAAGAGACATAACTAAAATATTAAAGTGCATTATTTATATTATATTGTCACTATTTCTTGATTAACATTATAATGCTACTTTATTTGCAATTAGATTTTTGCTGTTTTTTCAATTTTTGCCATGGTTTTTTCCACTGGCAAAAAACCCAACCCTGCCTGTGTTACATGATATAGGTATAAAATGATATTTATAAAGAAGTCTAGATTTCCATTTTGCTCTAAGATTATCGGAGAGCTGTAAGGAAATCTTAATTTTATTATGTTTAATGTGGCTCCATTTTGCCTGATATTTTTTAGGTTTGGGAAGGATTGAATATTGTAAAGACAGGCAGAGACATCATAGGTGCAACTAATCCGATGGAGTCTGCTCCCGGGACTTTAAGAGGGGATCTGTGTATTCAAGTTGGAAGGTAAGTTAACCTGTTTGTTCATGTCTTCTAAGTTATGTAAATTTGTTACTGCCTGTTATAAAAGTCACTGATTGAAAGGAAGTGCCTTGTGCTTTCTTTTATAAACAGGCTGTGTGCTTTAACTGAGCGGGTGGCTAACCCGCAGCACATTTGAGTGTAAGTAGTGGCAAGGCGTACCCAAACTGACCAGGGCCGTCTTGGCTCTTGGCAGCCCCATTTTTCATGCTGATTAGGTGCCATTTCTTTTTTGAAGATGATTTTTTTTCTTTGACTTTTTTTTACTTTAATTTTCGATAGATGATCATTTACATTTTATCTATTTTCATTTCGCCAATCTAGTTGTAGCAGGAACAAAATATTTGAAGTTTTAACTTTTGATTCTGCTTACCTGTCGAAATATTTATTTTCGGCAGCAGACAGATGATCAATAAAGACGTTATTTCCTTTTAAGTTTTAATGGAGACTTATACCGTTTTCCATATTCTTAGTGGGATTAAATTAAAAATTCTGCAAAAACAGGAAATCGCTCCAGTTAGGTAGCCATAATGCACAAATTTGAAATGCCTCTAAGACGCCAAATCCTCTAAGAAGCCACTTATGATTCTGTACGTAAGATTATAAAAAAAAAAAAAAAAAATTAAAAAGTTTTGTGATAACTAGCTGCGAGTGTTGGAATATTGAAAGTGGCATCCATATATTTTTTCCTCCAGAATGTGGCACACCTCGCATAAAAGTTCGCCAGTCCTGCATTATGTAATAGGAATCCACAAGCTAATAAATTTCATGCTTGTGATTTTTCCTCTTACTGGTGGATTTCGCGACTTTCAATCTTAGATTCATGGAATTGTGCTATTATAAATATACCATTTTGTTTTCAAAGTTGTAAGAAAAATATAGAAAATTAATAAAAAAACTCATGCTTGTACAATAAAGCTTTCTGTTGGTCAGCTTGTGTTTTTTGTCAACTGTTGAGGAAATAATAAGAAATATAAAAAATCGGTATCGGATGTTTTAGAGATTGCTACTCCTTTTCAGAAATGCTGTAAAGTAACGTAAGTCTACTTTTCATTTGTAAGTGAAAAAGAGTAGGTTCAGTGTAGAATTTTTCTGCTTGCTGGAAGAGAATCCGATTTTCCAACGGTTTTTAAGTTTTGTTTCAGAGCAAATATATTTTCTTTATATTTCCATTATATTTTAGTTTAAAAATATATATATATCTTTAAAAAGCTAGTAAATAATTAACAGAACCAATAATAAGAACAGGCGAGGTCCGCTCCTGGGGTAGGTGACCTATGGGGTCATTGTAATGGCATAAGTATAAATACAAAAGTTGTTTCCAAACTAGATTTTAAACTAAAATATACTGCCGGTACAAGGGCGCTCATATGCAAAATTTTAAGGGGGGGGGGGCTCAGATATTTTCCCCATAGTTTAGCAGGATTATTTTCTCCCATAGAAACAGATTTCAGTATAAATTAGAGTTATTAAAATTTGACGTTTTTAATAATTTATTCATTTATTGCTGGAGAAGAAATGTTTTTACATTTTTGCAAAGAAAAAAGTACTAAAAGCAAGGAAGTTCTAATTTCAGGGGGGGGGGGGCTTGAGCTCCCCATATGGGTGCCTTTGCGAAAAAAACCCCCTAATATTTTTGAATTTGTACCAGTGCTTGGATATGCAAAACATAGTTCAGAATTCAACTAGAAATTCTGTTTAATTTGAGGGGCGAAAAATTACATGATTTAAGTCTTTAAAAGTATTAATAAATATTTAAGTGCACACAAGATGCACTACTTTAATGTTACAAAAGATAGTTTTAAGTGTGTACCAGTGCTTCAATATGCAAAACCCAGTTTGGAATTTAAACTGGAAACTCACTTTAATTTTAACTGCAGCAAATTACTTAATTTATTCGTCTATTTACTATGTTGCCCAACTTTGCACAGTCTACCTCGAAAGTAAAAGTTATGTCATGTGACGTGTTCAATAATTGGGCTAAAATAATAGAAAAAAAAAATGCTGTAAAATTTCTCGTCAAAATAATTATTAAATTTTGTGAACATTGAATTTTTAAGTCCTGAGTCAATTAAACGCAACTGTCCATTAGTGCAACTAAAATCCTTGATTATCTTCTGCTGGCAGTACAAAAAATAAAATAAAAATAAAATAAATAGAAAAAATAAAAAAAACCAAAAGTATGCAAAAGGGGACATTTTTACCTTAAAGCAAAAGCAAGAATTTTGTTTGTTCACAGTCTAGTAAGAAATGGCCACAGATCAAAAAATATTTTATTCGCGTTTATTTTAAACCAAGCTCATTGGCAAATGATAAATTTCCGATTTGATATGGAATAAATGTTTATAGCTCTTTGATCGGTAATTTTACAGCCTTTTTTTTATTTGAAGGAAGTAAATCAACTGGAGGAATATTTTTTAGGGACTATCGAATGAGACCTAAATCAAGGAAATCGGATAATTATTTAGGGTAGAAAGAGCCATTTAATGCCCTTTTTGGTTCCTAAATTGAAATTCGAACAGTTCGGTACTTTTTTTTACCTCCCTAAGTTCCTTTCCCAAATACTTCCCTGCCAAATTTGGTAGAGATCCAATGTTAACTGTGGATTTGTATTGGGAACATACAGGGTGTTCCGTTTTAGCCTGTAAGATCTCTATTTTTTAAACCGTTAGTCCTCGATGCATACTTCCAATTGCAAAATTGTTCAAAATCAGATGCAGAGTTAAGATATAGAAATTTTTAAGTGAAAATAAAAATGAGTCACAAAATATAAGATTTAACTTTTTGTACAGGCACAAGGTCCCCTAACTTATATTTAGGGTAATAAGTTCTATTGAAAAACAATTCCAACACAAAAAGTTTGAAATTAGTAGGACCAACATTCACCGAGATATGATACGCAGTGTTTTGTGACTTCCACCACTTAACACTCACCATCAGTATCACCTTTTGGGGGAAAATATAGCGGTTAACAAGTGTTTAAAATTATATGTGTGCATAGAGTGGTTTTTCAAGTTGTTCGAGATTTTGCTGTGTGTTTTTGCGTATCACGGCATAACATTTGCATAAATTTTTGTATAGCAATGAAAATTATAAATACCTTTGTTTTTTTTTAAACTTTAACAACCTTCATTCTTCTGAAAGGGCGATAAGTTCCAATCTCATCTTCTGTATGGCCCCTTAAAATTTTGAACTGGAATATCTCCTTGAGTTTTGGTTGCACAAATGTCAAGTTTTTGTGAAAGTAATATTTTTCAATGGAAATAATTTCTCTACATATAAGTTAGGGGACCTAAGGCCCAAATAAAAAGATAAATTTTATATTTTTTTGACCTTTTTCTTTTTGCTTCAAACTTTTTAATGTCTTTTAACTCCGCATCTGGTTTTGAGCATTTTTGCAATTGGAAGTATACATCTAGCGCAAACGGTTGCGAAAATAGAGGTCTTGCAGGTTAAACAGGTTAACACCCTGTATTAACATACACATATAGAGGAAAAGGGGGCATGTGTGAGCACAGTGCGCGTGTGAACATGGTATGTTTTGCCAGGATAACCTTAAGCAAACCATCTTGAAAAATTCTCAAGTAATGGCAGTACTAGTCCTACTTCTTGACCAAACTTTTGGAGCAATGAGCCAGTTTATGTTTCTGTGGCGACAACTTCTTTGTTTTAGCCGGTGTTGTATGTAATCGTATTGCTGTCTTCTTCAAGTGAAAACATATTTTAAACAAACAAATGAGCTAAACTTAATTGTTGTAAACCATTATACGCACATTCAAATGAATTTATGATAATGTTTTAATTTTTAAATTAAATTAAAATTCCTTTATTTTTAAAAATTAGTTCTAAGGTAGATGACGGGGCACTAGTGAACGAAACATGTAGCAGCACATGTGAACAGTAGTGTTAAAAATGTTATATCATCTTATGTCCTACTCCTCCCCCCCCCCCCCGTATTCACAATGGGTCTCTATTCTTGTACATTAAAATTACTGTACCTTGAATCTCTATTCTAATAAAGAACTCTTATGCTTTTCAGAAACATTATTCATGGTAGTGATTCAGTGCCCAGTGCAGAGAAAGAAATAGGACTCTGGTTTACTGATGAAGAGTTGGCTAACTATTCCATGGCTATGGACAGTTGGATCTATGAAGAAAATTAATCGGCATTCCTTTCATGCAATGAAATATATTATTTAATAAGAGAGATCATCAAAACTATCTTGCCTGTGTTTCATGTTTATATTACCTTCTCATATCTTTCCAAAATGTATTCCAAAATCAAAGGAATTCCAGATACTTTCCCTGTGATTTGCGAGATAGCATATAGACTTTTGTTTCTTTGTTTTCTAATCTGTTATGCTCTGTTGTAGATCTTGTATGTTTTAGTTTTATGAGACCTTTACTTTAATTTCAGATCTAGCAAAAGTTTGTTATGAAAATGATTTTGAATCAAATAAAATAGTTTTATACACTTTGATGTTATTGTTTGATTTAAATTAATTGTTTTGTGATGATGAACGTTTTCTTCCTTTTGTACATTGTCAATTGTGCCAATCATTAAAAATTTGAGTCTATATATATATATATATATATATATATATATATACAGGTAGTTATCAAAAAAATGGAAACACCTGTATATATATATATATATACAGGTAGTTATCAAAAAAATGGAAACACCTGTGAATAAAAGTGATATTTTTGAATGTGCTTCGTACGTAATAAAGAATAAAACTAGATATCTGGTTTTTTTTATAAATAGCAATGTACATATTCTGGTAGTATATGGTGGATTAAATGAAGTTCTGGGCGTCTTGGATTTTTTTCAAGCGCTTGAAATATCGAACTTCTCAAATTTTAAAAGAGGCCAAATTGTTGGAGCGCGTCTAGCTGAAGCAAGTGTAACTGAAGCATCTCAACTTTTTGGTGTTTCTAGAGGTACAGTATCTAAAGTCATGACAGCATACACGCAGCGTGGTAAGACAAGCTTGGCAAAGCAAAATAGTGGATGGAAAGTGAAGCTTAGTAAAATAAACTGACAGTATTGAAGAGGATTGTAATGTCTGAAAAGCGAACAATATCAGCAAAAATGACTCAATCAGAAAACTCAATCACCATCTGGATTCACCAGTGTGATTGATTAGAATCAGAAGGCACCTTTATCAACAGAACATTTATGGCAGAGTAGCGATTCTCAACACATTTGTCCAGGCCCGGACTGGCTCCTTCTGGGGTGGTCGGCTAGGTGCTAGAAAGGGGCCCCAGCCTCCTGGTACGGAGGTTCCTGGGGCCCTTTCCTGCGAAAATGTGAGAATTTTATTGTTTCAAAAATTGCTTTTTCTTTTTGGACATGTCAAATAATAAAACTAAAGTTAAATTTATGTATAAAAAACATGTGTTTGAAGTTTTACTTGACTTACCCTTTACCAGAAGGAAATTTCATACCATTTTTACAAAATCTATTAAAGGTGCGTTATTTTATTTATCATTATTTCTGAATTGAACGTTTTTTTTTCTTTATTATTATTATTTTTTAATTTTATTTACCTTGTAAGCGGACACTATGTGGAGAAGGATTGTGATGCAGGGCCAGGGTTGGAAAGATTTTTCCCACAACCGGTATTTACCGTCCTGGGAAATACTATTGTTTTTCCCGCACGGGAAAACTGATTTGATTATTAAAAATATAAATTCAAAACAATTTTTGAAAATCAGATGTAAAATTCTCCATTTTTAGGCCTAATGGGGGGGGGAGGGTTAGCTTAGATCACACGCTATTTTAAGCTTAAAGCAATGCCTTAATAGTAGAAAATTATCATACATTTTTTGCTTCATCTTGTCACTATTTTGTCCCAATGTATCTATCTTTTAATTTCCATAATAAAAATTATAGTTGGCTTGCACGCAAGTAAAATACAAACCTTCAATTATCTTACTATAATGCAGATTGCAGAAGACAAAACCCCACGTGGAATAGTTTTATAGCCAATATCCAGTCGGACCCTATCGGAAAGATTTCCATATGCATTCAATTTTCCCATTTATTTACTGGTTTAAAAGCAAAAGGAGATGGGGCACTAAAGCAATCAACAAGAACCCATTGAGTCTTGAACGAGTCATGAAGTTTTTATTTACTCCTATTTTTATTACACCTGCATTTCTCTTTTTGAGTTTTTTTCACACGGTCATCATCCATACCCAAATTCTAAGTTCTTGTCTTATCTCATCTTTTTGATTCTACAAGAACTTGCAGAAACGTGGAGAAACGCACCTTTAGCGGCCTGGATCACAAAAGCTGACATCACTCTCCAAGGGGTCCTAATTTACTCCTGTCACCGGAGTAACTTAACCATGCGTGGAACCAAATTGACAAAGAGTAGTGTGTAGTACCGCCAACACCCCCGGAGGCCTCGGTAGTACACTTGGAGAAAGAAGGAAGGAAAGAAAAGTTGTTGGTTAAATTTTATTTGTTGGAATTTGCAAAAGATAACTTTTTTCAACTTTAGGATTACTCTGGAGATCTGCGTACTCGCAGACTCTGTAATGCGAGGAGGGGGAGGGCACACCTCTTAGGGTCCCATGGCCCGAGAAACCAAAGAATCTTTTAAAAAATAAATCGAACACCTAAACACCTCTAGGATCTGATTACTGAATAGGCCAACTAGGCCGTAACCTAGGACCCTGGATATTTAGGGGCCCTCAAATGGCTGAAACTACTTTAGTTTGCGGCTAAAATTGTTTTAGCCAATGTATAGAGTTTGAATACAGGGCTCCCCAAAACTTGAACCTAGAAATATTGAAGCATACAAACACAAACAACAACCACTCTTTTAATTTTTTTTGAGCGGGGGGGGGGGGCAATTTAGTGGGCGGTTAGGGGCCCAGATGATTTTTTGCAGGGAGGCTGAACATTTCTGTTGGGGACCCTTAGGCGATTCCTAAGTTGCCTATTCGTTAATCCGGCCCTGTTTGCGGGACAAATTCAGAGAATTTAAATCCCTACGGGCCCCTAACCTAAAAATAATGTTTGCCCCGGGGCCCTACCTGGCTTTAATTAGGTCCAGTGTGCTATTTGTATAAAACTAGAGATCAAAATCATCCCAGACAGGGCCTGATTAAGATATAGGAAGGCTCTAAGCAAATATTTTTTGGAGCCACTATGCAGTTAAATCTTACTTTTTAACCGACTTCAAAAAGGAGGCGGTTATCAGTTCATACCGTATGTATGTTTTTTTGTTTTTGTTTGTCCACTCATAGCGTCTCACCTAGTGAACCGATTTTGATGATTCTTTTTTTGATGGATAGGGGATGGCTCAACTTAGGTCCTATTACTTTGTTTGACCATATTTGTTCTTTAGAAAAAAAGTTATGGGCAAAAAACAGTAAACTTTATGCAATTTCCCTATTAAATTGTAGCGAACTTTGCACTTTTCATCCGTGGATAACGGTGGCTCAGTGGTAGAATTCTCGCCTCCCACACGAGCGACCCGGGTTCAAATCCCGACTAGGACAAAGTGAATTTTACTAAAATTTCGTTTCTACTGTTTCCCGTAATTTCTCGAATGTTCTATTAATTTTTGTATCTTTCCAAGTCGCTTGAGTATTCGCTTCATTTGGCTTTCACATTGTCTTCGCTATCTTCATCTACGCGACAACATGAAACTCATTGTTATAAAAGTTTGGTCCCATATAAGAGTAACATTAATAGTAATTGTAATGATAATTTTGAATAAAGGCTTTTCTAAAGCAATACAGTGATATAGGGCCGAACTTCTTACTAGGTAACTTCTTACTTTTACTGAAATACCTACATTTACACTAAAAAGAATGAAATAAATTTTTTTTAAAAAAAATAGAACGGACTTCAAAATTGCTCTAAAAAGTGAAAAATAATTTTATTCTTTAAACACCATCGATGATACTTTTAAACATAATTTTTGAAGTTGGCGCAAAAACAAAAAGTAAAATCCATTGTAAACATGCTTCGTTCATATTTTTATCAAAAAATCATCCAATGTTAGGAACGAAACATTTATATCGTTACTCAAATATGCTGTCATCAATGCGTAATGCATTTGGTAGTGAAGAAACTGGGCCTGATTTAATTTATAGTTGTGACTGAGTTATGGCTGTGAATGGTTTTATCGATCGTTTTTGCGCCAACTTCAAAAATTATGTTTCAAAGTATTATCGATGGTGTTTAAAGAATAAAATTATTTTTCACTTTTTAGAGCAATTTTGAAGTCGGTTCTATTTTTTTAAAATTTTTTTTATAGTCATTAGCTAAAATAACTTTAGCCATTGGAGGGCCCCTAAAAAGCAAGGGCCCTAGACCACAGCCTAGTTGGTACATTCAGTAATCAGGCCCTGATCCTGGCGAAACGTATAAGGAAACATATTGAAATAGTTACAAGGAAATCAAAGAATTGTAAAATCATTTTTTGCTACAAATTTTTTTTCGCTTCATTTGGGCGCAATTCCTAGCTTGGGGGCCCTCGGCGATCGCCGACTAGCCGACCTGGCCAGACCGGGCCTGCACTTGTCAGAGTGTTTCCATTATTTTGATAACTACTTGTATATATATATTGAAAATGTATGAAAGAGGAAAGAATAGAGTACCATAAACCAGAAGCCCTAAGATGAGCAAAGCAACCAAACAAATAAGCCAGGTGAATATAAATATCAATAGAACAATAAACAGACGAGGTTACAACACAGGTAAAGTTTGTTTATAGGAACTAAGACCTTATAGTACAGTAAAATTAGGCCAAAAAATGGCCAAACCCCAGTGTTGCCAGATGGTCAAATCCAGATTTCCCCAATTCCCTTCCAACTTTTCCCCAAAAAGCGATGCTTTCTATCAAAATTCTCCAAATTCAAAAATTATTTTTCTACTAATATTTTCATAAAATGAATCGACTTCCTCTAATATTTTTGTCTCTAGAAATTTTTTTTTTTCTCCCCAAATAGCCAAATTTTCTTATAAAGTTCCCCAACTTTTTTTTTTCTTCCCATTTTCGTTTTTTTTTTTTTTTTTTTTTTTTTTTTTTTTTTTTGTTTATCTTTACTAAGCTAATAAAGCTGAAAGTCTCTTTGTTCGGATCTCTATCTCTCTCTGTCAGGATCTCTGACGCGCATAGCGCCTAGACCGTTCTGCCGATTTTCATGATATTTGGCAAAGGATTAGTTTGTAGCATGGGGGTGTGCACCTTTAAGCGATTTTTCGAAAATTCGATTTTGTTCTTTTTGTATTCCAGTTTTAAGAACATTTTCCCGAGCAAAATTATCATAAGATGGACGAGTAAATGACCCCAAGTTATCATAACGTGGGCAAGCCAATTGTCGAGAATTTCATCATGCATTATTTGTAAATAAACAGGGGAACCAAAAGACCTTTTAATATTCTACTACGGGCAAAGCCGTGTGGGTGCCACTTGTCATAAATACAAGCGCCTGACCGAGAGATAAGAAATATAACCATTTTTTTTCTTCTCGCATTGACTACTCTGCTTCTGTATGTACATTTAAACTGATTTTTGTATATATCTACCCAAGAACATTCTTCATCACACTTATTTTTACCTGTTTCACGTATCAACTAGTTACTCACACAGAACATTAATGCGAATTCCGTAGCATAATATTCCACATAATGCGAATTTTATAAAGTTGAGCCAAGCTAAACCAACGCTGTTTGATACAAACATGATAACAACCAGATGTCAAAACGCGAATTTAAATACGAAAAAAAATTCTTTGTTCCCCGAGGCTTTTTTTCCCCCCAGGTTTTCCCCCAAGAAAAAAATTTTTTCCCCAAAGAATTCCCCTTAAAACCCATTTTCCCCAGAGAGGCACCAGATATCCCCAGAATGGGGGAAATTTCCCCCAATCTGGCAACACTGCCAAACCCGAACATCAAAAAAAAAAAAAAAAAAAAAAAAGTTGAAACCTGTTGCAAATTGCTTCTTACTCTTCCAGCAAGAAGGGTAAAAAAGTCCCAGCACTTTGCGCGTTGGATTTTAGAGGGAAAGGGGGGGGGGGGCGAAAATAATCCTCTTTTTAAATAAAAATAATTTCTATTACTTAAAAAAATACTCAAAAGTCGTAGAAATCACACTCTATAATAGTAAAGTAATAAACTCTCAATCGAAAAAAATGCTAATTAACCGGGGGGGGGGGGGGAGTCCATGGTGCAGATTGCGTCATTGGAATTTTTTAAGGCAGTTTTTTTTCATTTTCTCAAGGGGTATTTCTTTCTTTTTTGAGGGCTTTTACTCTGGATGGGTACTATGTCACAATTCAGGGGTGCACCATCGCTTTGGGGGGCGGGGGAACCATGGAATTTTGCATTCTAAAATCAACGATTGCAGTGAAGTTCATGAAACAATTTCACCGATTTAAAGCTTTTCCGAAGTACAAAATGCCACACAATGATATAGTAATGTTTGAAAGATAATTCTAAAAGATCTAAGCGAGCTCAGTAACCAATTTAGTTGTGACTGGAGTTATTAAACTGTTTAGAGCGCTGTGGTAATATGTAAAACAAAAATCCCTGTGCAGCATAAAAAATAGTCCAAATTGACTGCAGTTTATCTCCTTCTTCTTAATAATTTACTTCAACTTTTCTTTAATCTCTTGCCTTTACCGTAAGGGGGGATAAACCGAAATTGCCAACAGTGAGACGGGCAATGCAATGTTGCAATTTCTGCACCCTCCAAGTCGGTGGGGGTTCTCATTTGCAAACACCTAGCCGCCTCTCTTTTACGCAGCCGGTTAAATGAATTATGCTAAATATGCGAACATATACTTGCAACACTATCTGAAATTTTTGAGTACATTATGCAATTTTAAAAAAAATGATAAATGTATCACATCAGCTACCCAACGATCCAACGCAGTGACAAATTTAGGTGGTCCAGAACCTGTAGTGATTCAACGATGGTAGAAGTCTTGATGAGAGCAATGAGCAATAAAACAGTAGAATGCAAAATACTGCTCTTCCCTCCCTACGGGTATTGACTGAAGTTGGTAGTGGTGTTGCTCGCCGATACTGGTCGGTCGCTTATAATAAGGTGAAATGTGATGAGGGGTAATAACATAAAAGGATATGGAAGGCAAAAAATTTAGTGGCATTTCTTTGTAAAGGAGGTATGCAATTATGTCTCTAGCTTCTGTTACGAGAGTAGTTACTATCTGTAGAGATGTGTAAGCCCAAACCATTTTTTACACCGAATAGAATGAACAGTAAAATAGATCGAACAGCAAATTGCTAAAAACTTCTAGTACGAGTTGTCGCTGATCCTCCATCAGTATTCGATGAATATGGTTTCAGAAGTAAAGAAAACCTGTATGGTTAAGTGTTATTATCCCCCCCCCCCCTGAAGCAAAAGACCCATTCACGCCACCATCACAAAATAAACAGTTAGTGTCATTGTATATGTTATAGAATGAAAATACCTTCTCGATCATGTTTTTTCTTTTTTTTTTTTTTTGGTAAGGATCTGCAAGCCTCAAGGAAATATGCCAGCAATGCAGTGTATATATCACTTGTAAGTAAGGGAAAGTTAGTGTCATTTTTGATGGGTACAAAGAAGGAAAAAGCATCACAGAAATATCTGCGTCCTATTACAACAGCAAGCCTTCCGCTCTAGAAGACTTTCTTCGCCTCATATCTTATGCTTGCGCTGAGGGGTTCATTGAAAAAATGAATGTTTGATAAGTCTGAAAGTAGACTGAAGTGCTCAACTATATGCGCAAACTGTGTCAGACATAACTGCAACAATAACAAGTTTGCCGAGAATCTAGATTCCAAAAAAGATTTTGATAACGAAGACTTTTTGTTACAAGCTTAGGAGAAATTATTTGAAAACTCCAGTTTTGGTGGAACTTTTATCTCAATCTGATGACGTATTTGAGGCATGCATGTTATAACGCGAACTAAAAATTTTGCTTTTAAGTACTGCAAGAAAGCAATGTAGTAAAAAGGGATAAAATTCAGTTCAGCATAATTTTTCCGACCATTTAATCAAATGTGTCATCAGAGGGGGGGGGGGGGGGGGTGTAATCTTTCAGTACATTATTTCGTTTTGGAGGTGAGCTACTGTTCTTGTGGGGTGGACAGTCCTGATTTAATGCATTTTAAATTTACAAGCAATAATACTTCTACTTGAAATGGAAAGAAGGGGGGGGGGGGGGAGGGATTGGCGTATTTTTTTTTTTCGGGGGAGGGGATGCTGTAGCTTTGGAAAGAGGGACACCATCGCACTTAAAGGATGTACACACTTGATTACTAACATCAACTTTGCATTAAATAATATTTCCACTTGGGGGGAGGGGGGGTGAACGGGGGTACTGCTTCGTTTTACGGGAATAGGGGGGTTCTAGGTGGGTTGTGTCATCCCTCTTGGGGGTAAACGCCTTTATTTTCATGCTTTTAAATTTAGTATGACATAATATTCCCTCTTGAAATTTACTCTAAAAATTCCGAAAAAATGCTCAAAACAGCAATTTTTAGATGCCCCCCATTCCGAAACCCGACGCACAATGGGGTGGGACTTTTTACCTGTTCTTATTGGGAGGTTAATAAACAATTTGCACCAGGTTTAGCTTTTTTTTTGGATGTTTGGGTCCTTCCCCTATTTTTACTGTACTATTAGTTTTAGATCTTAGTTCTAAAAATCTGCATTCATTTTTCACATGTGGTGCTTTTGCCCAGTGTAATCCTGAATGTTGACTTTTTCGGAATTGGACATCCTCAGGGGCGGACTGGCCCTAAACTTTTAATGTGGAAAAAAAAATTCATGCCGGCCCCATCCAAAAACGTTTGGCTGTAGTTTTCCAAACCTAAAAAGTTTCTAGTGTGTTTAAAAAAAAAAGGTTCCTCCCCCCCCCCAGCAGCTCTCACCTCTCTCCCCCCGCTGAAATACCTAGATATATATTATTTTTTTTTTTCAGAAATCCTTATTTAACTTTTCATTTCAAGCAAACTAGTGGGCAGATTGATTTAAACTAAGCATACAGCAAACGCCCATAATATACAGATGATATTTCAAGGATCTAACTTTCTCAAATATTTGCAAGCTTAAATTGCTCTACGCAATAAAAAAAACCATTGTGAAAACTGTGTGGCTTCTTTGAAAAGCCGCATTTAAGAGTATTTCGTTTATGTAAAAGTGAATAAAAATCTTATTTAAAACAAAACGTAATACATTTGAGGCAGTGAGAAGCAAAGGGGTGTAAGCAGACATTTTCAAGTTTTGAGTAAAATTCGTATAAAGATTACATCCTAGGTAGGCTTTCATTGAATTTTTTTCTAAATCATGCTGTACAGCGGCACCTACCAGGGCTGCTGGTACTATCTCTTGCCCCAAGACAGAGGAGGGGTCCACCTACCATTTGTACTGGTTATCTCCAAATTTTCAAATTTTCCTCTTGCATCCCTTGCTTCTCACTACCTCATATGGCCATGAGCGGTACTATTTACCCTTCAGAAAAAAATTCTTTTTTTTTTTAAAGTCTTTTCTTAAAATTGTATAGTACGTATTCAAACTAATGAAAATTTTCATGTAAACCAAACGTAATATATCCGTTCAGAATGAATACATCACAGATCATGAGACAGTGAGAACTGATCGGAAATATCGGATAAGCCCGAATTAATCTACAAAAAAAAAAAATTTCGTCCGAAAAAGTCGTCATTTGTCTCAGTGAGAACTGATTTTCAAAGGTATCTCTCAAAATGTTATCTAGTGAGTGAAATTTATTTGTCAGGTTCTAAGAACTAAAGTGAAAATCATGGGATATACACTTGGGGTGGGGGGATTGCGGTCTCCTCCCAAGGCCCTTGGTTTTAACGTAGATTTATATTGCCAATAATTTTAATACGGTAGTTTATATGCATGTAAAGATGGTTATGACCAAACTCCCCTCCCCTCTCCACAGAAAGCAAGTTCTGGCAGTGCTTGTGCTTTATGGTATATGTGTGGCCTATGCTACATATTAACTTGCCTTTAATAATATTTCACTGACACAACGTTTTCAAGTAAGAACAATTTATTTATCAGCTTCCAAGATTTAAAGTGAAAACGAAGAAATGTATTGGGAAAAGCAATAAGATGTGCGTATTCTTTTTCGTAAGTAAATATGCTCAACTAGAGTTTAACCTACGAAGATGTTCAACAAAGTGAAACTCAACCGCTTAAACCAAAAATATAACAATTTATACTTCTATTGTACGAGTTTACATGCTTGCTGAAAATAAATAATAATCGAGTAACAAAAGAAAGCACAACACAGAAATGGTCCGACTTAAACCTTTTTAATGACATAAATTAAACGAAATTAATGAAAACGAAATAATATTTGAAAAAAGTTACTCAAGAGTAATAAACTAAAAATCACAAAATTAATATTACTCTTCAAGAATCAGTGAAAATGTTTTCATACAAGGCCCTAATTTCGTCAAACTGAAAAATCTAATAATAACTTTGTAAATTTCAAATTAGTGCTAAATCTTATCATTTTATCCGGAAAAATTTTATCCGAAATTTGAAAGTATGCTATTTAACGAATTTCAACATTGCATTTATCAATTTGACACTGAATAATAACATTAAAATTGAAAAGTATATGATAAGATTTTTAAAAATGTACTTTTCGTACTAGTTGCAATATGGTAGTGCTACTAATAAATTAAAAACTAATAGTTTCTGGGAATACTGCATTTTAGATTCGGAAATTTTAGATTTGCTTTTAAGATTGTAACATTAAAAACATAAGTAAAAATAGATACATTATTTATGATTAAAATGGGCAAAAACACTTAAAGCAATTACACTTATCAATCTAGCTAAGAAAGAAAAATCTATAAACAAGCATTACAAATCAGTTAACAGGAAAAAAACTTCAAAAATAAAGATTATTTGATGAAATATTATTAAATACTTAAAATATGGTTAAAGAACCTAATTTCTTTTTTCTTCTATAACTCAGTGTATCCCTTTAAAATATAGGGAAACAAAATTTTACAGTATTTAAGACATAATAATTACTTAAATTTTTCAACATTCCTTTTTAATTTTATCAAAATTTCTTTCAAAGCATGTAACTTATATTTTTTTCCTTAAAAGTAATAGATTATGAATATCCGTTAAAGACTACTTGGTACTAAAGATAAAAATAAAAGAAATCGCGAGAAAAAAACAAATTTCTACAACATTAATCTTTCTTACAAAAAAAAGTCTACTTTGTTGAGCAACAGCATCAATGGTATCCTCTGAATTTATTTGATTTAAAATGTCCTTCTCTAAAGACATCAACATGAGAGCTTCTAAATTTTCTTGAGAAAGGGTTAAACAAAAAATCATGAGTGTAAAAAAGAAATGAATTAAGTTCAGGAGGGCCATGCACATCCTCATATCTTGGACAAGCATACGAATTGTACTCAGGGCAGGTTCTGGATACCGGAACAAACCCTTCTCTCTCTCTCTCTCTTTTTTTTTTTTTTTCTTCAAGTTTAAACTGCACAAGTTTATTATTCTTCCAAATCCTAAATTTCATACAAAAAAAAGGGAGGGGGGAGAGAGAGAAAAATGTTCTGCTGTCTTTGAGAAGTATATTAATAATCTTAGTTTATTATCTCCCTTCAAAAATTAATTACTCTTGAAAAAAAGACATAAAAAATGTGTGTAACAATAATTGGATAAAATTGGTACAGTATTTAGGCTTTAAATTAAAATTAAGTACAGTAAAACCTGTAGAGTTGACCACCCTTGTAAGTTGACCACCTGTCTATGTTGACCTCTTTTGTCAGGAACGGAATTAGTCCTATCTTATATAATGAAGGAAAACTTCTGTAACTTGACCACCTGTCTATCTTGACTACTAATGTACGCCAAATTTGGTTTGGAGCATTGTAAAAAAAACCTTTGTAAGTTTATCACTTGGTTTTTTTTTTTTACTTTCTTCAGTAAATTATTTTATTTTATTATTCATTAATTTATTATTATTGTATAATTATTTGATAGCTTTCTAAGAATGTTTTTAATGCTTTGATGACGGACTAGCAATTTACTAACTAAACAGCAGCATAAAGCTTATGCTGCTCTTTATTCTCCAAACTTGTTTTCATTTGTTGTTCTATTTGAGATAGTTTTTTGTACTTTGTTCAATAAAAATAGGTGTCAGTAGAAAAGTACAAAGTGTTTTCTTTCAGTTGCAATAGGTTGTGGCAATTCTGGAATTGCGCAAAGGCCCGGATCTGTACATTTTGGGCCCTCTGCAACAAAATGGGTAGGGCATCTCCCTAGTGGCCCAGTGTCTATTTGTAAAGTTAATAAGTCTCAATGCTAATTTTTTTTCTTCAATTTCTAGGGCCATCAGCCCCCTAGAGGAAGTGAGCCCCCCCCCCCCCCCGCACTGCGGGTACGCAGACATGGGCTTGCTAAAGAGCCCTTCTGGCTTATTTCGAGTGTAAGGGATTAAGATATAGGACGTTTTAATTTTGCCTTTATGAACTGAGAGAGTCGAGCTTGTTGCTCTTTGGGCTGTAAGTGTTACATAAAAAGGCTTCAAAAAGAAAGTTTTGAATTTGAAATTAATAAGAAGTATGAAATATTAAAATGAATTCAAAAAGGAGAAAGCCAGAGAAAATTAGCTGGCACATATGGAATTTCTAAAACTACGGCGTCTAATATAGTTTAAAACAAGGAAAAAATAATAAAACTATTTGAATAGTATTTTTAATTATGGTTTCACTTTCAATAATGTTAAACAATGAAAGTTAGTTGAACAGAAAGAGTAATAAGGGTGAATTCCTCGAAAAATGAATACACGGTGCGAGAAATGACAAAAAATATTTCAAAAAATCATTACTGCCCTTTATAAGTTGACCACCAAAGTACTGCACCGCGAGTGGTCAACTTACACAGGTTTCACTGTATGCAAAAAATACCTAATATCGATTTTACGTTCCTTTAAAATTTGCTTTTTTCAAGGAAAAAGGTAAGGGGGCGACGGATAAAAAAAATGTTGGAAATCACTGTTTTAAATATTTATACTGTTTGTTCTTTTATAAATTTTATCTTTGCTAAACGAAAATAGATGAATTGGACGGTGTCATACAAAAATGAGTTATCCAACAAAAATTTTCAAAAAAATAATGAGTTATTCACATAGCTTGGCAGATAAACTGATACACTACGGGGATACAAAGACGATTTCTATTAATATGCCATTCATGAAGATCCGTTTAGAACTCAATTTACTCAAAAGTACTGCACCCATTTTTGTGTAACACCGTCAATTTGTTATAATTATAACTGACAGTTCAAGTTCTTATTATTTAAAGTACTGATGACAAAAAAAAAATTAAAAAACACATGATGATTAAAAATATTAAACTTACCTAAAAAAAATTCTTGTCACCCTTGAATTTAAAACACATGCAATCCCATTGAGCAGTCAACACGGTGTATAACAAATGACTCGTTTTTTTTCCTCGGAGACAAAATTGTGGAGTTCTCAAAATTATCTAATTGGTTGAGAAAGTCGTGGATCTATCTATTGCAAAAGTGCTGGGAAACAGAAGAAAAAAAAACGAAGGATGAAAAGGAAAAAAAGCTTTTTAGCAGACGTTTTGCTCCTATTCATTCTATTCTTAGGATGGCGCCTTTCTCTTATTTCATTTGAAAAAGGTTCAATGTAATCTTTTCCCAGACAGTCTCGGATCAGATCGTCTCAGATAGCCACAAAAAAAGATCCCCACCCCCAACAAAACTCCTTACCAGAATTCCAGGAAACATCAATCCCGAACAGATACGAGAGACACCCATGGACCCTGAAGGCTTCGCTTCGGACGAAGACCACCCAACAAAGACATTGTCCCCTACGTAACAAGATACGGTAATAGTTAGGCAAGAACAGAGTAACGTCCTGAGAGTGACCGTTGGAAAAGGAGCGGCTATTCTCCTCTCCCTCCGCCCCCCCCCCACCCAAAAAAGAGCTGTTCTGGCTGCAGCCCTCGACACAAGAACGGCCGGCCTAGCTGAAAACTTTTTTTTTAAAATAAAATTGAGAAAAACGGCACGTACACATTGAATGCACAGAAAACGGCCCGAGTTAAGGACGGCCCATGTGGAATTTTCCACATCTCACACGTGGCCAGTCCGCCCCTGGACATCCTATTCTTAGTTTTAGTATTAAAATTTTTGGTCTTTCGACCATAGGATGAAGTTTCCACTGCTGAAATGTACTGACTTCATCTCTGTCATTTATCTGTGTTGTAACCTTGTCTGTTTATTTTTCTATTGAGATATATATACACACACATACAGCTTCATGACATCTAGGATGATTTGTGCAACTGCTGACAATATACTACAATGTATCATCTGAAGGCTAGTGTCCATGCTAAGAGTTAACACCATTCAGTTCATACAAGTCCCCTTCCCTTGTTTTCCTGTGGGTGTGCAATGGAAAAGAGAGTGAAAAAAACACAGCAGACTTTCTTTCATAATCGTGTGATCAGTATTTTTTTTGTACAATGTTATGAATTTAATTTAGTTGATCCCTGTTCATACAACATCAAAAATACACAGCCCTGTTCGAATACTTCAAAGGCAGAAGACCATTTTCCATCTTGCTTTGCAGTTCATTTCAGTAATGCAATTATAACAAAAGTTTTCAAAATATACTTAAATACAGTACAGTGAAACCTGTCTATACTAATACCATTTATAACAATAAACCTGTCTACAAAGATATTTCCCTTGGTCACAGCAAAATGTTGGCATAAATAAACTAACTGTCTATAACAATAACCTGTCTACACAATTTTTTAGGTCCCAACAGTATCGTTATAGACAGGTTTTATTGTATATAACGTCGCATCAGAGCAACAATAAGACATCTAATCCCAGAAATAACAGTAAGATATCCTACTGTTGTTATGAGGCGACGATATGCATATACAGTTAAGAGCCATTGTCTGTAAGGATCAGGCAGGTTGTGATTGTTGACATTTTTAATTTTCTTTATTTTCACATATGTTGTTCCTTATCATGAATGTATGTTTGTGCAAAATATGAGCTTTGTCTGCCTTACCGTTTTTGGGAAATTAAAATTTTAAATTTAGGGGCGTGGCACATTTTTGCGTGTTTTTCAAATTTGCAGATTTTAAAGTTCTTGTTGCTTTAAGCGTCCCTATAATGACATGGATTTTTAAATTCTATACTATTATATGGTCTTCTTAGATACTATTACAGCTGTCAAATCGATGTCACTACGAGGGCGACGGCCACAAACTCCGTTTAAAAATGACCGAAAATGAATTTTTTTACTACATTCAATGCCAATTTTCTCAAAGCGCCTTCATGATGACACCAACGTTTTTACATAAATTCCTAGTTACACTTGCATACATCAAAAATATGTAATAAAATTGGTGTCACTATAAGGGTGCCAGAAGATATTGGAACTTTTATGTGATAAATTTCACAAAAATGCAAATGTTTAAAATCTAACTACTACTCTCGCCCTCATAGCAGAGATCTGAAACTAATTAAGTTTGATAACCAACATGTTCGTCTAACATATGAAATAAAAAAATCGGTGTCACTCCTATTACTTTCGGAAATATAATCATTCAAAATTAGTATGTTATGGAGTTGTTTAAAAAAAGACTTTTCTAATTCGAATGGCTTTTTGCACGGTTTGTTTTAAACTTTAATATAAAATTACAGTAGTGACACCTAAAATAATATGTTTCTAATGCTTTTTACAAAAAAAAAAAAAAAAAGCTTTATAAAAAGCATTAGAAACACAGTAAATCGATATAGGTACAGATGGACGTACGTGAAACCTGTGTAAGTTGACCACTTGCGGTACCCTACTTTAGTGGTTAACTTAAACAGGTGGTCAACTTACAGAGGATGATTTATATGATAAGGGCTAATTCCGTGCCTGAAAAAAGCGGTCAACTTAGAGAGGTGGTCAACTTACAAGGGTGGTCAACTTCACAGGTTTTACTGTATTGTGTAATGTGCATTATGGCTAAAATAGTCGTACTAATATTCATATTTTTCCAACCATACTATTTTTTTAAATCTGTTATTTGTATTAAAAATGCAACTATTTATAACATAATGTCTTAAATAGTGATGAACATAATGTATTATATAGCGAGCATTCAGAATCTGAAACATAATTTGAGGATGACGTAGACTAAAACAAAGAAAACATAAAAAATCAAATCACCCAGTTTCAGAAAGACGATCATTACTTATTGATATCTGGTAACCCCGATTTGACAGCTGTAATAGTATCTAAGAAGACCATATAATAGTATAGAATTTAAAAATCCATGTCATTATAGGGACGCTTAAAGCAACAAGAACTTTAAAATCTGCAAATTTGAAAAACACGCAAAAATGTGCCACGCCCCCTAAATTTAAAAATTTAATTTCCCAAAAACGGTAAGGCAGACAAAGCTCATATTTTGCACAAACATTACATTGATGATAAGGAACAACATATGTGAAAATAAAGAAAATTAAAAATGTCAACAATCACAAATGCCGTAAACTGCCTGATTCTTACAGACATTGGCTATTAAGTATGATTCTAAATTTGTTATTGTGTTTAAATTATTGATCACTACTAATCAGTTTATTTGAATCATGTAAGTTGTTGCTTAAATAGTTAATTTGTATAAGAAAACTTTCTCATGACTGCAGAATTTCAAGTGCATTACTTTGTTGGAATGGAAACCAATTTACTGTGTCATTCAAGAGCCATTACCTTCAAGTACAGCCTAAGTAAAAACTTTAAGGCCAGTACATTTTTTTTTTTGAATATTAGAAAATAAAACTAAATTGATTTTAATACCATTGTATTATTAATTATTAATGTTCATTTGTAAGAAATAACTGACAGGATTTGTAAAGTATGCAATTACCAGAAAAACAGGTATATTCATAGTTAGTATTTTAGCCTGAGTAAAAACTTTAAGGACACTAGTTTTTTTAAACTACAGGTACATTATACTGAAATAAATATGATAACAGTTATCAAAATTGTGGAAACCCTTCAACTTGTAGTTTTGTCATTAATTTCATCAAAGTTTTGATTCTCTTCTTGAAGAAATCAAAATGTAGAAAGTTAACGGTTCATGAAAGAGAGCAAGTTTTTTTTTTTATTTCTTCAGCGGCGATGATTAGCTGTACTATTGCAAAAAAAAAAAAAAAAAAAAAAAAAAAAAAGAACATTGAACTCAACAACTTTTTAAAATTGAAACACAGTTATGGTAAAAAGGACACCGGGGAAAGCCCTAAAGCTTCGTCTTTGCGTGATGGAGGAAGTGCAGAACCCGAAGAGTTCCTATTTTCCCTACTTTTTGGAGCTCATTCCTTTTTTTCTTACTTTTTCCTTCCTATTTTTTCACTTTTTAGCATAGCACTTCTAATTGCGCGCATTGATTCTTGTTTTTACTATTAGTCACCGAGAATTTTCTGCATGTTTCAATTTTGGAAAGAAAAAGAAACGAGGGGATAGTGAGTATTTCATTGACTGACTACAGTAATTTCTTGAAGAAACTCCGCGACTTTTGCTTGTTTAAAAAAGTTAAATTTTCAGAAGTGCGACTTTTTTTTTTTTTTTGCTGATGCGGCATTTACGATCGACTTTTCTTTTTTTCGCCCCGATTTTAATTCAACTGTTTTAACAAAACAGTTATGAAATAGATACTGACACATTCTGATACAATTATATATTCTCTACTCGTTAATTAGAAGCTTTAATTACAGTAAACAGCCGGCTGTTCGAAAAGTGCAGAAAAAGCCTTTACAAGTAAAATGGAGCTTCTTTTAAACAAAAAAGCAATGTAAAACCTTAAAAGGAACATAAGGAAGCAAAAAATGAAAAACCTGTACATATTTTATTTTTGTTAGTACAGAATAAAAGCGATAGATAACTGAAATTTGCGAAAACATCACTTAAAAAAAATTGCGGAAACTAACTTTTTTCATGCCTAAATATGATTATTGTTCCTTCTAGATCATAAACATGATTGTAAAAATTCACTTTCTTTCCTTGCAAAAAGTGCGTTTGCAAATAAATAAAATAAATAAATAAATAAATAAATAAATAAAAAAGTTGGAGTTTGGAAGTATTTGCAAACTTATATCATCTGAAAAGTACTCAATCCAGAAATTTATTTAAAAAAATGTGTTTAAATGTTTCTTATAAATCGATGTATGACGCAGTTAGAGGGTGTGGAGGTTTTATTTATGCAGCAAAATTGCCTAAACCTCAGTTACTGATTAGGCACAACATAAGGCAGCTGAACGGTTAGCCAGGAAATCAAAGCCTGGAGTAACCAATGACTACAAGTAATTTTTCCTTCGAAAATGAGTGGAATTTGGATGGATCAGACAAATTGAAGCACAATTGGCATGATTTACGAAAAGAAATGGAAATATTCTCCTGGCGAAAATTAAATGGAGAGACTAGCATGAGAGACGTGAGAGGAATTTGCTTATAATTGCGTGTGTTCAGGTAAAATGAATTCACAAGCATATCAAAATGTCCTCGCAAGCCATCTTTTACCAAATGCTAAATTTATTGGTGGAGAAAATTCGAGATATCAACAAGACAAGTGCACCTATCAATTCGAGTAACAATGCAAAAAATTGGTTCTAAATCAACAATGTTAAAACGTTGAAATGAGCAACTAAGTTTCCAGATCTTAGCCCGATATGGGGTGACTTAGCAAGATCTTTTTATGCCAATGGGAGACATTTTGCTTCATCAAACCGAGCTGAAATTTATTATCGAAGATGAATGGCATAAAATGGATCCATACGTTGACAAAAACTAGTTTTATCCACGAAAATTTGAAGAAATGGCTCGTAAAGCAAGCTCATAAATGTTGTAATTTTCGTTTTGATTTGCTTTTTTCTGTGTTGGCCTTAAAGATTTTACTCAGGTTCAAATATTGATTGTTAATATTTTCTGATAAAGGAATACTTACAAACGAAATTTTTTGCTTTTTTTTATTTATGTTTAAGGTTAATAATTATCACTCAAATGATTCTTTGATCCTAAGTTAAAGATGTGTCCAATTTCTTAAAAAAGTTAATTGACCTTAAAGTTTTTACTGTAATAGATAGTATTTTTAGGTGGCTATGTCAGGAGCCAGTTGCCTTGTCTATTAACATAATTGACTTTTCAGCTGCTAGTTCTTAATAGACTTGAAGATCACGACTGTAATTTTTTGTTTTCTGAAATAAGGGCGTTGTTTTCATCCTCTTTGAGTGCCACCTCAAATGTCCTACAGGATAATAAAATAAATAGACGAGGGTTTCTATGAGATCAAATAAGGATACTAAGGACAGACCAAGCCACATGCCCATGTATCCACCGATGTAGCTGAACATTTCAACGCTCTGAAATAAAATGATATTGTTATGAATATTCTTTTAATATTATTTTTAGATGCATGTCAGTGAAATAAAACTTTTGCTACTATTATTGTAAAAGACTTTCTTGGTTAAATAATTTTTTACTAATATTACCAGTATTAAGATCATTCTGGCGGAATCAATTTTCTACTGGTATTATGGTAAGAAGTTAATATTGGAAAAAAGAAAAGAAGCTGACATAGTTATAAGCTTTTGTAAGTTTCCTACGTGAATGGAGGTTAATGTGTGAAATTTAATTTCCCACTTGAATTATTGCAAGTAGTATTCGTAACTCCAGCGCTCGAATACGCTACTTTGCGGTGATTTACAAAACTGCCGAAAAAACCAAAACATTGCCACATTGCGTTCCACGTGTGTCTGTTGACGTAAACACAGGCAGTTTGTTCTGAGTATTTATTAACGAAATCGATATGTCTTAGATTGCTTTCAGACTTAGAATTGTTTCGTCCCTTAGTAGTATTCTCTAGTTTCTCAAAATAATGTGAGTTTTACATGAAATACACCGCAAGCTCTGTCAATTCCAGCCGAGGACTGCAGTTTCGTACTTATTAGCACTTATCAGCCCGGCATAGGACTGACTGAGCTGGAGGTGGAAAACCTCTTAAGGAAGCCAAGAGTGCCAAACAAACTGGTAGCTAATACAGAATTATCACTGATCAGACGAGTGACCGAAGCAATGGTTCGGTTCAACTCGAATTTTGAAGGCAAGGCATATTCAGTAAATTACCGCCCTAGAGCCAGGGCTAAGGCAGAAATACATGAAATACACCGCCAGTTCAGTCAATTCCAGCCGAGGACTGCAGTTTCGTGCTTATTAGCACTCATCAGCCCGACATAGGAGTGACTGAGCTGGAGGTGGAAAACCTCTTAAGGAAGCCAAGAGTGCCAAACAAACTGGTAGCTAATACAGAATTAGCACTGACCAGACGAGTGACCGATGCAATGGTTCGGTTCAACTCGAATTTTGAAGGCAAGGCCTTGCTTTCAAAATGTTGTCTTGCAAATGTCGTTTTGCTATGTCTGGTAAAATGAGGTAGCGTGTTTTGCTTCTGGATTGCGGATGATCATAGAGTTAATAAGAAACCTCAATTAAGAAGCAAAACACGCTACTTCACCATGGCAGACGTAGAAAGAAAGCATCGTTGAGCACAAAAATGGCGGACGTGTCGCTATCTACGATTGAGGGATTTTTAGTGCCAACGGATTTCGATTGAGGTGAACTGCTATTGGACTCAGGCAGACTAACTCTATATTTGCAAAACCTAGGTCCTGCACGAGTTTTTTTTTTTTTTTTTAATTCCGAAGAAGGAAATGAAATCGGGAAAGGAAGCGCTTTGCTGATCTAAAAATAGCTTCGTAGGGGGACTAGACGATATCAAAGTTGAAGAGTTCCAGATACTTCAATTAGTGGAAAAGAAGTCTGGGGAAATGCAGACTGAAGGAGAATCGTCTAAAAGTGACTTAATAAACCAGCTTTTCAGAGCAAAAACTCCGGTTATTTTTACTAAGAGGAGACTCTTGCATAACAGAACATATGACAACCAGTGGCGCAGCGAATGGGGGAGGGGGGGGGGGTTCAAACATATACCCCCCTCGCAGAAGCCTTGGTTTTTTACAATTCTAATATAGTATAGTAGGGGAGATAGCGACAGTTTTTAATACATTATTTATATAAAGCCAGAATTTTTTTAAATCTTAGATTAGTTTACTTAAAAGAAGAAAACGCGAGTCTACCAAAAAGTTATTGTTGCAATAATTAATAAAAAATTTTGCAATATGTTGCAAAAACTTGTGAAATTGTCTTATATATATAAGGCTGAAACTCGGTAGTATTATTGATTACGTATAAACATAACGAAAAATATATGTCTACCGCGTCCGAAGCATTGCCGTGCCGTGTCTACCACCCACGCAAGGTGCGAAAAAATCAGTCAATTTTGACTTAAATATATAAGCCTAAAATTTTTCAAAATAATTGTTTATAATGTATAAAATATAAAAACAAAAGTCTACCAGTTGTATTATGTTGCAAAGGCATGATAGACGCCACGGAATGTCGACCTCGTACCTCTATGTACCGTTAATCGTTCTGCTAGCGTTCGCTCAAAAAAGTTTGCTTATCGTCCCGAAATTTCAATAAATAATGCTGATTTATTTTTTAATAAATAGTTTAACTATTCACACTAAAATTTTTAATCTACCGTGACTAAGAGGTTGCATAGTCTTTGGTAGACTTGCTTAAAATATAAGGTAGTTGGAAAAGTATGATTATTTTATCATTTCATTCTTTATAAATGGAAATTTTTCAATTATTATTATTTTTTATGATTACAATTTTCTATCATATTTAAATTGATATTCATACTTTTGTTACATTATTCATATATATATATATATATATATATATATTTAACTTCTTCAAAAATATTTTGAATCACCACCTTTTCAAATACATTTCGTAAATGGGGAAGTAAAGCTGTTTATTCATCTACTGCGAAGAAAGAAGAGGGGAGAGGGGAAGGACACGCCTTATAATAACCTTGAGTCTGGGGCCTGGGCCTGAGTAAGGCCCTTATAGTGGAGGAGCCGACGCATCCGCCATTTTGGAGCAAACTTGATCTAGTGCTTCGCGGCGATAGCATTGCTGCTGATGTTTATATTTCTTTAGCATATGTTAAATTGGGTCAACAGATAATAGCCATCTGCAGAACTGAAAAACCTGCCTTACTGCATTTACTGGAAAATAACAGATTTTTTTTAAAAAAGTAATAAGCACTTTTCATAATGCACTCAAAAGGACAAAATCACTTTTCTGGGTCAGAAAGGACAATTTAAAAATTCCTGTAGTTTTCAAAAATTTCCAAGAAAATGACACCACAAACGAAGAAAAGTGCGGTTCTAGTCATGTAGAGAATGTTTTACCATTATCTAGCTTTCAATCATAAATTTGAGTGTTGAAACACGCATTTTTTTTTCTTAGTGGGAGGTTTAAAATGCCAAATGTTTAAGTGCTTGAAAAACATCAATTCTGAACCACCAAAATTTCTCATCTATGATGGATTCTTTTTATTATATCTAATGAAAGAAATTCCATCATCTTATGCTATGATATTGAGAAAATTATTAAGTATGTTCAGCAGTATTCGTAATAATTGTTTTGGACACGTATCCCGTCTATCCCGATAACGAACATATCGTCGCCTCAGAGCAACAGTAAGAAATATAATCCCAGAAATAACACTAAGATATCTTATTGTTGTTCTGAGGCGACGATATATTAAGCGGAACTCACAGAGGTCAAAAAAATCAGATAGGAGACTCCGCAATACGTCCCTCTGACTTTTTGAATCAATTAAAAAATATTACTTTTAAAGAAGATTTGTTAGAATATTTATTAAAAATCTGGGAACGAGATAACAAAGCGATTTATTTTGAAGATAAATTTGTGTATATTAACTACAAACAGTGTTATAGATTTGAAACCATCATCAGAAAAGTTGTAAAAATAAGTTGCGTTCGACGAAACTCACCGGTCGACCGGTAAGTAACTGGTTACTAACCGAAGCGTTCTATGATCAACCGGTTACCACAGCGGTTACCATTCTAAGCAGTTGATTGGTTGATTGGAGCACGTGATCATTAGTTGTCACGTGATTAACTAACCGGTCGCTCTCGGTCGAGCTCGTCGAACGCAACCATAGTAGATCATATTCAATCGTGCCCCAAACCGCGAAGAATCCGTCACAAAAATGATTTACCATCTTTGTAATTTTTGAAGAGCTGCAGCCTCCATATGACGTCCACCTACAATGTTCAGATACTGACGTATTAGTTATAATATTGGCTAACATGAAGTTTTTGAATTCTTAAATAAAGGTCTGGATGGAAGTTGGCGTTGGAAAATCATTAAGATGTATCAATGTCTCTGAACTTTACAAGAATTTAGGAGAAACCGTTTGTTCCGCCTTGGTTGCTTTACACGCAATGACTGGTTGCGATCAAAATCCGGCTTTTTTCCGAAAAGGAAAAAGTCCGGCCTTACGCTCTATTTACAAAGTCGAAAGAATACACAGGAGCGTTAACAAATTTGAGTAAGTATCAGCCATCGCGCAATGTAAAATGCATGTCGCAAATTCGAATACAACTCGAAATTTTGGAAGAGTTGTGCGTCGAATGTACAGACAAAATAAAATGGAAAAAAATAATGATGCAAGAACCATTACGTTTTTAAAAGTTTATAAAACTTTTGAAAAAAGATTAAGTAATTCTCGAAAACGTGAAGAGTTTTGATCCGTCATCCTTAACCCTATGTTAGTCTGAACTTCGTGAACATTTCCTTAGAACAGCTTGCATTTCGCAAATTTGGACAAATTCTCATTTAAAAAGTCTGACAAGCTTATCACCTCTTGATTGTGGGTGGAAAATTGAGGACAACTGAAAAGTTTTTAAATGGTTTATTGAAAACAATTACCGCAAGCAATAAAAGATGTTACATTCGAAGAACAGCCTTCTGCCTCAGGTAATCATTTTGTTTTTCAACCAGACTTGGCGTTTAATAAATTTTTTTCTTTTTTTTATCAATTGTTTTCTATTACAGATATTGATGATTTTACCGAGGCAGCTAATTAATAGTACCGACATTCACAGTGATGATGATTATTAAACTGACAAATGATGCTAAGTTAAGCGTAAGACATTTTGAATATAAATTCAGCAACGAAAGCTAAAACAAAAATTATTTGGGTGAGTCAGACGTGAGCGGCGATGCACCTGATGAATAGTTAGTTTAAATAAAATTATGTTCCTTGCTACAGTTTTATAGGTTACAAGTGGTAACCGCACGGTTTTGCTCGTAATAGAAAAATTAAAAGGTCTTTTGGTTCGTCTGTATATTTACAAAGAATGTATGGTGAATATTCTCGCCAATTGGCTTGTACCCATGTTACAGTTCCACGTTCTGATAATTTCGTATCTCGCCAATTGGCTTGTGCCCATGTTACGGTTCCACGTTATGATAATTTCGTAATTTACTTGTCCATCTTATGATAATTTTGTTTTTAAAATTGGAATAGAAAAAGAATCACATCGAATTGCACACCCCCATGCTACAAACTAACTTTGTGCCAAATTTCATGAAAATCGGCCGAACGGTCTAGGCACTATGCACGCCACAGAGATCCAGACATCCTACAGACATCCTCCGGACATACAGACAGAGAGACTTTCAGCTTTATTATTAGTAAAGATTAATTAATATGTAAAGTACTGTTTATTTGATTATTTTTAATTATTTATTGTTATGTAAGATCGATGCAAAAAATTTTGTTTCATAAGTACTTTACCATAAAAAATAAAAAATAAATAAATAAAAGAGGCATAATTTAAAAGGTCAAGACATTATTAATAAAAAAAATTCACTATAATTTTGTACATAATTTTAATTTTTATAAAATATTTTTTAATTTTGTTTAAATGTTAAAATTATTTTTTTAATATGCTTAAATCATTCATACTTTTCCAACTACTTTATAATTTAAGCAACGTCTACCAAAGACTAAGCAACCTCTTAGTCACGGTAGATTAAAAATTTTAGTGTGAATAGTTAAACTATTTATTAAAAAATAAATCAGCATTATTTATTGAAATTTCGGGACGATAAGCAAACTTTTTTGAGCGAGCGCTAGCAGCCTGATTAACGGCACATAGAGGTACGAGGACGACATTCCGTGGCGTCTATCATGCCTTTGCAACATAATACAACTGGTAGACTTTTGTTTTTATATTTTATACATTATAAACAATTATTTTGAAAAATTTTAGGCTTATATATTTAAGTCAAAATTGACTGATTTTTTCGCACCTTGCGTGGGTGGTAGACACGGCACGGCAACGCTTCGGACGCGGTAGACATATATTTTTCGTTATGTTTATACGTAATCAATAATATTACCGAGTTTCAGCCTTATATATATAAGACAATTTCACAAGTTTTTGCAACATATTGCAAAATTTTTTATTAATTATTGCAACGATAGCTTTTTGGTAGACTCGCGTTTTCTTCTTTTAAGTAAACTAATCTAAGATTTAAAAAAATTCTGGCTTTATATATATTGTCGTAAAATTTCGGTCGCTATCTCCCCTACTAGTAGTTTTTACTACTGTTAAAATCTTTTTTTTTTTCAATATCCCACTCCAGAAGGAAATTCTATGCGCTACTGATCACAACCGTATTTTCTCCACATTCTTAAAGCTAACAATTGTAATAGAAAAATTTGGATATTAATGTAAATTTGATCTTTGATACGTCACGTTAATACTCTGACTGCATTGTTTAAATACAGTTTCAACAGTATTATATACTCAATACTCATCTTTCTCTTCTTAACTCGTCTTCTCTTGAAGAAGAGTCAAACTGTTGCTTATAAATTGAATTATGTTCAAAAGAAACAAAATCTACGTATCATTTATAAAATCAAGTGTTATAGTGAAGCTTTTTTTTTTTTTTTTATAAATCCGTTTATATGGAGAAATTGAAGTAAATCATGTTACCTTCATACAACTTAGTGAAAACAACTTAAAAGAAATTTTAATTGTAATATTATACGGTACTAATTACATATTATAATCCTTATCACTTTATAAGTTTGTGGCAGTTTTGTTAAATTTGACCCGTGGAAATAAAAACTTACTTCAAATTTTGGTTGATACACATACTTCGTCACTTGGAAACGTTTGAAGAACACTGACAATTTAATTTTTGAGATTCTGAAAAATACATGTAAATATACTTTTTTTTTTAAAAAATGAAAATGTAAATTTCACAGAACGATAGATATAGAAAAGTCGCGTTTTCATTTTAAAATAAATTTAAGATAAAATGATTTTTTTAAAGTTTTTTTTTAAGATAGTGATATCGAATTTTTATGCTTAGGCATTGAATCGCTGTGTTATAGTAAAATAGATCAATGTAACTGATGTGGTTGTTAAGACATTACTTTGTGACTTAGTGCTCAATAAATGCATTTTGCAGTCTAACATATACTACATTCTATTTAAAAAAAGGTCTATAATAAAGTATAGTAGAACCTCTCAATAAGGGACACCAATGGGACCAGACATTATGTCCCTTAAGTAGAGGTGTCCCTTCTTTGGAGGTATTTCAGTTTATGCATGCAGCGTGTTAACTCGGTATATATATTTTTTAATAATGTAAACTATTAACATTTAAGATTAAATACTTTTCATTTTTCATACACAACTAAATAAAATTCACACTTAATTTTTTTTAGTTTTTATTTTATTTTTTTAAAATTATAATTAAGTCAAAAATTTGGTAAGTCCAGAGTGCAGCATAAAGCAATTATTTTGAAGTAATTTATTGCATGAATTTGCTTCTTGTCATGTAATTTACAATGCAAGACATTGTGAATTACATTTAGTGTTCACATTTCAATTTGTATATAAAAATGTAGTGAGTTTCTGTGCCCTCTCCTTTGGCGCTGAGTCTACTTGAATAAAAATCTGGGTGGGCAAATCATTCATGTAACTTTCAGCAAGACATTTACAATAAATACTTGTTTCTTTAACATCTGTTAATGTTAAACTCTCTTCAATTATGTTTTGGAGGAAATGTGAAACTTGAATTATAATAAATCCATTCTTTCTTATGCACTTGTACATAATTTTTTGTAATGTTTTTTCCCTGTGACTGTCCCTTAAATAGAGTGTCCCTTTATTAGAGGCAAATACATGGAGGTCCCTATTAAAAGGGACTGGGTCCAGAAAAAATGTCCCTTAAATAGAGGTGTCCCTTAGGGGAGGTTCTACTGTATAACCAGAAACAACCTATAGGGTAAGGTCACCAGTAACAAGCAAGGGTCCAGTAACAGGCAGTCATAAGTTTGGATTTAAATAATGAGCCTTTACGGCTGGTAAAACTGATGTTGTTGTGGTCCATGAATACGGTGCAGACATCTAGTAGGGCTCGACCGATGGCATTTTTTGATCGATGGGCCGATGCCGATTGTTGGCCGATTGTTCAAAGATGGCCGATGGCCGATTGCCGATTGTTTTCCTTCAAATGGCCGATTGCCGATGGCCGATGGCAAAAAAAAAAAAAAAAAAAAAAAAACTAGCGGAAATAAATTGATAAGATTGTCAGGGATTTAAAGGATCATTTATTCATTTCATTTTACTTCCTTTCTACGAATAAGGACTTGTAATCAAAAAAAAAAAAATCAAATTTCGACCTAATTTCTATTTTACGATCACCCAGTTTAAACTTCACAAGTTTTTCGGCACATCTGCAACGCATATGTACCAAAGACGATATAGATGACCAAAATATCCATTTTAAACACTGGCTCAGTTAATTATCGCAAGTTCTCTTGTGATGTTTTCATTCGCGTAAACTTGCGTCATTCAGAAACGTTATGAAATAGTAAGTTGAAAACTCATACGTACGTAGTATGATCTAAAAGTTCGAGGACAAGCAGTATAAAACCTTACCCTGAATAGTTCACATTACCGAAGCACATCTACAAAATAATCACCTTGAACGACTATGCACTTCTGCCAACGTTCGTATAGCTTTTAGAAGAACTCCTGGCAGCCATTTTTCTCAACCTCCTGCAAGGGCTCTTGCGCTGCTGCTTTAAATTCATCGTGCGGAGGAAGGCGACTTTTATTTTGAGGATACACGGTTTGATTGATCAATGCTCTGATATGACAAACAAATAACGTAACGTTTCGTCGGACTTAGCTACGTGTGACTCTTACCTGTTCCCAGCAAAAAAACATTTGCATGGACGCCGCTTTCTTCCGTCAGGATAAGATAAAGCTGAGTCATAGTATGCGAAAAAGGCTTCCAGGAGTGTTTCCAAAAGTTATGTGAACACTGGCAGAAGTACGTAGTCCCTCAAGGTGACCCTTTGAAGGTGGATGTGCTTCGCAATGTGAACTATTCTGGGTAAAGTTTTATACAGCTTGTCCCCGAAATTTTGGATCTTACTACGTACAATCTATATAGGATGTAGTTATGCTTCTCTTTTTTGACTGTTGTATGATAACAGAAAAAAGAACAACAGCCAAAAAAAAAAAAAAAAAGAGGAATAAAAACAAAGACACTGTTTAATAACCAACTGATTCGTTTTTTTTTAATTGAACATATAACTAAGATTTCAGCAATATTGTAATAATGTATGGATTATGTACACTATACATAGTTAAAAAACTTTAAATTATGTTGTTTAATCATTCAAAAAAAGTAAGTCACAAGTTGGAGTAACTCACAACATTAAACTTCGTTCCCAACTTCGGCCTCATTTGTTTAGTAGAGAACCGCTACCACCAACGCCTCGGAAGAGTTTCTGAGTCGACTTCAGCACTTCCGAAGAAAAAATTCAAAAGTTCCCTTTGACCTCCGAATTATGTCACCATTCAAAACGTCTTTAATAAATTTCTTACATTGATGCTCTAAATTCTTCCTAAACAATAGATTAAGTTAAAAAAAAAAATCTCTAATTTTATGAATGGTGTTAGTTTTAAACAACTTGGAAGTGCAACTAGAGTTTAATTTCAGAAATACAGGGAGGGGGAGGGGGCACGCAAGTGTTCTAAAAATTACCGTCGGTTCAACGGGAATCTAACAAACTGACACAAAAACCGGTTTCGCCATCTCATATTTGTTTCCATGGTCTCCAATTCGCAATATACACTCTATAACAAAAGAATCGACGCATCAAGAAGCAATCATCCGATTGCTTTGAAATTTTGTATGCATGATTGTTTTGATCAGATGTGCAAATGATTAAAATTTGGTGTCCAATGAATGAATAGTTTGATCTCCAGCACATCGAAACTGTGCATCCAACAGATGTATATAAAGAGCAGTTCTTCAACAGTTGTTAAAATTTTCGGTTTGATTGCAATTCAGATTACCTTTCAACAACTTAAAAATGCCTCGTCGCATGGTTCGTGCTCATTACGAGCAACTGTCAGAGTTTAAACGAGGTCATATCATTGGATTGAAAGAGGCCGATTGGTCAAATCGGAGAATCGCTCGTCATTTGAGTCGAAGCGATGCGGTGATTCGAAGATACTGGCAAGGATGGGTGGAAAATGGCAGAGTTCGGCGTCAGGATGTTAGCGGTCGACCTAGAGTCACAACAGATCGTGATGACTGAGTTATTGTCCGATCAGCTATCACAGCGCTTTCTTCATCTCTATGAACCATCAGACATTCAACCCAAACACCAGTGTCCATCATGACCATTTGCAGACGGTTGGGACCACGAAATCTACACTCGCGCCGTCCGTTACGCCACCTGCCAGTGACGCTTACACACTGCCGAGCCAGATTACAGTGGTGCATGGCTCGATCAGGTTGGAATGGTGCCGACTGGGGATGTATGTCTTTAGCGACGAATTCCGCTTCCAACTGTGTCATGACGATCATCGAAGACGTGTTTGGAGCCACCCGGGGCAAAGGAAGGATCCTGGTCTATTTTTTGCGCGCCACACTGGCCCTATCAACAAGGCATTATGGTCTGGGGTGCCATTTCCTTTGATAACTGGATCCCTTTGGTCGTAATTAGAGGTACACTTACTGCACAGTGGTACGGTGACGATATCCTAAGATATGTTTTGTTGCCCTTCCTTTTGCAGTACCCTCGGCTGGTTTTCAGCAGGACAATGCCAGATAACATACGGTATGTGTTGCGATGAACTGTCTGCAAGCTTGTCAAACTCTTTCGTTGCCTGCTAGATCATCAGATCTCTTTCCCATCGAGCATGTCTGAGATATGATGGATGGCGATTGTATCTGGCAAGGAATGTTGATAACCTCGTCCGACAATTGGAGCGAATTTGGCCGAAAATACCGCAGGACAACGTCCGGGAGCTTTATCGGTGTTTCCCACGTCGTACTTCAGCTTGTATCTAGGCTAGAGACGGGTCAATACCTTATTGAACTTTTTACTGTAACTCTGACATAAATTATTCAATTGTTCTAAGAATTTAATCATTTTTTATTCTGTGCATTGTCTTCCTATCCACCATTTTTTGTCTCAATCGGATCACTCCTACTTGGTGCGTCGATTTTTTGTTATAGAGTGTATCACCAAATGATCGTCAGTCTGAGACGCTATATTAGTTTTGTATTGAAATAAGTAATTAATAGCCACAAAAAAAAATTTGTAAATTGGCTTTTTAGAACACGCGATCGAAAATAAAAAGGGAAGTGCACAACTGGAACGTACGCACACCCCGCAGGCGAAATTTTAACCTTCTACATCTTACCATTTTTGAGTTATGACTTATGAAAGATACATACGTACATCCAGCCGCAAGATACAACGTAATAATTAACTTGTTTGGTACCTGAATGCAGTGGCGGATTGGTTAAAGAAATCGGCCCTGGCATAAAGGGATGTCGCGGCCCCATAGCTTCTATAGATAGGGTCTGGTGGGGGAAAGTGGTCAATGGGGTAAAGTGGTCATTCGTCAAATAAATCGCTATAGCTTGGAAATAAATGTTCAAATGAATGTAAAAATTTTATTATAGAGTAGGGCAGTTAGAAACGGCATTTTAAATACAAAATTTTACAACTGGCAAAACTTAATTTGGTAAAAAAAAATATTTTGTGGGAATATGAAAAGTTTTTAAATCTAAACACTTCTTTTAACTTCTTTGGGAAATTTTGTTTGTTAGAATTATGAACAGATTGACTGCATAGGAAGCTTCCTACATGTCTCAAGAACTCTTACTCATTAGCAGTTAGCTGAATCTCTTTTAGATAATTTTTTAGAACAATTTAAGTAAGATGGGGTAAAGTGGTCATAATATTAGGCTTAAATGAATATTGTTCTTCTAATGTCACTTAATCGTTAAGTATAAAGCAGATATAAATTAAATAATAATTTCACTTAATATGTATTGTCTTTACAGTAAATGGGGTTAAATATATGAGTATATGCATATGCTTACACATATACTCGTTTTAGGCACCTATAAATAGCCTTTTTTACATAAATGCACCAATAAATACGTATATGGGTATCTGCAAGTACTTTAAATCAATACAGATATACATTCGACTATACAAGTATATACTCCCTTTTACTCGTTTATATAAACACTTATATACTCAGGTAGACACGAATATACACGTACGTGCTCGAGTAGACACTTACATTATACAGGGTGAGTTCAAACTCTTGAGCAAATTATTAAAAGGTGTTGGAGGGGAGAATAAGAAGCAAGAATCATAAGAAACATATGGTCACAAACACAATGCTGACGCACTACATGCACGAAAAGCCAGAAACTGATGGATGCAAAACAGGTCACAAATTTGTAATACACAGAAAATTTTACAAAACATATTAGGTCTCAAGAAAGTTTTAAAGCGATTGATGAAATTTACCGCCTGCAGCTGTAATACATGTGCGTCGCAATCACAAAGCACTCTCTGTTGCAATAACGAGACTTTTGAAAAAGTTTCATCTGTCGCAGCGCCTTTTTTGCGACTACAGGCCGTAACTTTTAACAACTGCTCTAAATATTTCTTAAAAACTAAAATGTTGGGTATAATCATCTTTGTGTAACAAAATTGCGATTTGTTTGCATCCATCAGTTTCTGTCTTTGTGTGCATGTAGTTCGTCAGCGAACGTAAGTTCCTTATAATTCTTTGCTTTTTATCCTCCCCTCTCACACTCCTTAGATTTTTACCCAAGAGCTTAGATTCATTCTGTAGACATACATGTATATAAGTTACATACTCGTGTATACATACATATACTGGTGTATGCACGTAAATGTACCTATATATGTCTATACAAGTATATAATCGTGTTCGCACGTATACATACGTATATACGTCTATACAAGTATATAATCGTGTTTGCACGTATACATACGTATATACTCGTGCTTAACACTATATATATGTGAGTAGACACATACCAAACATGCACTGGATATATCCACGAATTAACTCGTGTATACCCGTATAAGTGTGTATGTACACTTATATATGCTTGTATACTCAGGCATGCACGTATGTACTCGAGATACATACACGCACGCACGTATGTACAAGTGCATACACGCATATGATTTTCGTTTACACGTGTATATACCCTTACATACACGTGACGCGTATATACTCGTGTAGACACGTATGCATTTCTGTAGGTGATGACGTATAAATGCTTATATACCAATGTATACACGTATATACTTGAGTAGGCACGTGCATGCATGTATCTGATGTATACATGTATCTACTCATATATGAACGTTTTTACTAATGTTTACACGACACGTATATACTAGTGTAGACACAGATATGCTTGTGCATATACTTGTAACTATAAAAATAACCGAAATATACAAGTATTAGGGTTGTTTATAATGGTTTTGCATCTATTTTTAACTATGACCACTTTACCCAATGCTATGACCACTTTCCCCCACCCCATGGGGTAAAGTGGTCATAAATACAAAGGGAAAAGAAAGTGTTATAAAACTACTTAAATCAATATTTATTTTCCTAAAACTCGATGTGATGTGTTCTTTAATAATGCAATGTAAAATAAAAACAAAAAAAGTTTAAATGTTTAAAGAATTTATGTTATCTATTATTCACATAAGTTGAAAACCTACGATTTTATGACCACTTTACCCCACCAGACTCTACTATTTTTTACAAAAATGATTGGGAAACGATATCACTTAAATATGCGGAAATTATTCAAAAAAATTAAATACTCTTTTAAACAAAATTTAACAGATGGGATTCTTTTCTGAGTTTTAATGGTAAGCAATTGATACAAGATAAGCTAAACCTTTGTTTGTAAAAAAAATAAATAAAAAAAAGGTCATTGTAATACTCTAAGTATTTTTAAGTGCATGGTGCTGTATTGATTATTTCCGTAATTATATCTTCTGACATTACTTCAGTTAGAATAGGGAGGTTATTAGGGAGGCTAGGGGTGTGTGCGACCCTTTGATTTTTTCAAACACATGTATCAATACAGACAGAGATAGGGAGTAGATTGATTTCTTGCATATGGGAGTTATTAAATATTAGCATCAGAAACCTGATTGTAAGTTTAACATTAAGTCAGAAATATGGGGTCCTGGGTCGGGGTAGAAAAGGTCGGTGTGTCGGCGGCCCCTAAGAATCATATTTTTCTATGTAATCATTTTTAAACTGAAGAGGAATTTTTCAAATTGTAGTCCTACGGAAAATTTTTGAAATTTTAGTCCTAAAAACGCAATTTTAGAGGATCTCTGGTGATGTTAGGGAGAGCGGAGGTTCGAGGGCCCTCTTCTGGAAATTTTTTGGAAGTGAAACTCCGAACTTTAGCTCTGAAAATGCAGTTTTAAAAGATTTTTGGTGATGCTAGGGAAAGGAGAGATTCGAGCAACATCCACCAATAATTTTTTTGAAATTGAAATCTTAAAAAGGTAATTGTGAGCTTTTTTTTTTGATAAAAACTAGGACATCGACACTTATTCAAAAGTTAAGTTCCAAAAACGAAACTTTTACCGACCTTCGATGATTTTAGGATAAAGAGTTATGGCGAGGCTCCACTTGGATTTTTTTCGAAATTGAAGCATTAAAAACGAGATTTCTGACGTGCTTTACTAATGATGACGGAGGGGGGGGGGGGCTTTGAAATTTTTCGATGCTGCATATTCGAAAACGGAGTTATAAACGATCTTTCATAGTATTACTAAGAAGAGAGGATCGAGTGCTTTCACCCGGTAAAGAATCGAAACTTCGGAAAGAGAAATTAGAGGGGTAATATTTAGTACGGGAAGATGAGGTTAGTGGATAATGGAAGATATAAAGGTCTGGTGTTGTGAGTCCATGATACCATGACATGGACTTTTACATGATACAGAATCTGAAAGAGAGAAACGAAGTAAGTCGATAGGGAAAGGACTATGGCCAGTTACAAAAATTGCTTGGTGTGTGTGGTGTTTAGATTTAAATTTGAGGTTTTATTTTAATTTTTGGCAATAGGTCAAAAAATCTTCTGTCATGATGTTATGGGAAAAGTGGAGATTTGCGGGTTTTCCTCCTTTTTTCTTTTTCTTTTTTTTTGAGATTAAAGCCCAAAAAGGGTAATTTTAGACGATTTTCGATGATATTATGGGAAGGAGATACTTAAGGGGCCTCCGAAATTTTTTCGACACTGATTTCTGACGCTCTTTAATGATAGGGTGGGGACGTTTCTAGGTCGATTGTGGCAAAAATACTCTCCTAGAAGTTTTTCGAAGCTGAAATCCCAAATACGCTGTTGTAGGCCATCTTTAATGACGTTAAACTAAGGAATGCAGTTTGGGAGTTTTTCCCACGAATTCCTTAAAAAGCTAAGTTTCAAAAACGTACTTTAGGCAAGCTTAGGTGACTAAAAAGGAGGATATAAGCTCTTTTCGATCTTTCTCTTCCCGCCCTTTTGACTACGTCCCACAATCTTCTTTTATTTATTTCATTGATAAAAAATATGAAACACCCTCCAACAGTGTTCTCCTAAAAAACCATTTACATTTAGATTTTCCATAATAAAATTTTCAATTTACAGCCTAATATTTTTATTTGCTTGAAATGCAAGCCATCTGCAGCCGCAGGTTAAAAAAAAAAAAAAAACTTTTCTTGAACTGATCTGGTGCTTTGATGGCCTTAAATGACCTTAATGATCTTTGGTCTTCTTTTCCACTCTATTTTATTTTAAATATCATTCCTTCTTCACCTCTTGATAAAGTTTTGTTTCAATTTTCGATTCATACATGATTTTTACATTCAAACACTTAGAACTACTGGTGTGACTATTAATTTCAATATTTTCAATCTCTCTCGCTATACTTTAATTTTTCTCCTAGTTAAACCATATTTCTGGGGCCTGTGTACTTTTCTATATACATAACTCTGATTTTCAGGGTGATATTTTTCATTTTAAAAAATAGGAAAGGTAAATGGTAGAACAGGTCGGTGTATCGGCGGCCCCTAAGAATCATATTTTTTTATGTAATCATTTTTAAACTGAAGAGTCTTCAACCGTGGGTTTGAACTCTTTGAGGGATATTGAGTGAGAGAAACTAAATATTTTATTTTTCGCAAAAAAAAAAAAAAAAAAAAAAAAAGTTAGAAACGCACATTTAGGAGGTCTTTACTTAAATAATCTTTATAATACAGAATTTTAGATGCTCCAAATTGTGCTTTAAGATTGCATTTTCGGTAAAAGCCTTATTGAAAAAATACCTTTTGTCACCCGCAATTGTTATGCACTACAATTCATAACAATTGTGAATTGCCATTCGTAAGTAAAGTAAATGTGAATTGAAATTCATAGATGAAATTTAGAAGTGGACAAAAATATTTTAACTTATAAATACCGCCCTTGTTTTTCTGCATTACTAAAATGAAATTGGCGGCCCCATTTCTGAAAAACTGGGCTGGTGTAGCACCCCCACGACCCCCTTAGCAACGGCCTTGCACCCTCCATCCGTAGGCCCATGCGTAAAGAGGGATTCAAGCTAGAGAATTTACGCAGCGGTATTTACCTTTCACTATTTGTAGACAGGGCAACTGATCGGCCCGAAACATGACCGGCCCACCGGGCAAATGCCCGGTTGCCCGCCGGGTGTATCCACCACTGCCTGAATGCAGTATTAAAAACTCTTTCAGGGGTGACTAAAATAGAAATTCATACTGAAGTTAAGTAAACAATTTTATATGAAAACAATAACTTCCTTTACTTTGCATTAAAAAGTAAAACAGCAAAGGTCTTTTTTTTTTCAAAAACATCGGCCAATTCCATCGGCTTTTCGATGTTTTTAAGGCCGATGGGCCGATGTTTCCTGCAAGTTAGCATCGGCCGCCGATGCCGATGCCGATGGCTAAATTGTTGAACCATCGGCGTCGATGCATCGGTCGAGTCCTAACATCTAGTGTTATCAGAGTGAATTTTATGAGCCAGTTGGTTTTTACAAGGCAGTGGTGGAAGATTATGAACAGCAACCACGAGGTCAGCTGTTGTTTCATATTCATTTGAATTTAATAAGGCTTTAGTTCTGAAAATAAAGAACTTTTGCACATTTCAAAGCGAAAAAAGGAATTTTCTCTATTTCTCATCCTTTCCTCATCCTGTATGTTGCAGTGTATCGTCAGATTTACATACATATTTTTATCATGAAAGTTTACTAGTTTTTTTTTTTTTTTTTGTTATTTGGCATCCAATAAAAACAGTTGAAATTCCTTTTATGTTTCATCAAATTTGCTTATAAAAATAGTATCAGTCATCAATGCAACAAATATTATTTTTAAAGAAATGCATGGAATTTAATTTTGGGACATTATTATTACATTTTTATTCCAATCATATAAATAAAATAATAAAATTTACTTACTTACACCAGTAGCTCACGCACTGTAAAAAGCCAAAAAAAAAAAAAAAAAAAAAAAATCATAATTAATTACCTGAACCTTCTTTACTACTATACATCTATACATAATTTGGTATTTTTTTTGCATTCAACAAAACCTTTTTTTTTCCTTGAAATTATCGTCGAAGTATTTATCATGTAAGAGCATTATTCGAACTTTTTCAGTAGCATAAATGGAAATTTAAGAAGCCCATTTATAACATTGCGTTACCATCTAAATTGCAATTAACTTTCCATGTCGGATTTGGATAGAAGGTCTGAAAATTCATACTTTTACAATGTTGAATTTTTCATACGTAATTCCAGCAAAAGAAAAAAAATAAAAATAAACGTGCAATAGTAAAAACAATTATAATTTGGAACGAATACCTTTGTGCATAAAAAGTAAAAATAAGAAATAACAATGTATAATTGCAGATAAACATTGCAGATCGCTAAGTTCAAATGTTTCGGGGTTACAAGGAAAGCATTTTGCAATGCAAAATAAGTGAGCTTATGGGTGAAAACTGAAAAGACATCCGACAAAAGCCACTAGCTTTTATCGGGTGATCAATGTTGCCATTACTAATGTCTATACTATTTAATCATATACTATTTAATCACATTATAATTTTTTAAATGTTAGTTACTGAATCCACAACACATTGATATACATAAATGCGCACTGATTTTTTGCCGAGTCTGATATGGCTTTTACTCCAATGCGGTGCATATGAAAAACGTTTTGCATTTATAAGTATTTTTTAGGCTAAGATGTGGGTGTCACCTCGAAAGCTTCCGTGGGAAGGAAAATGCGCAGTACCTGCTGAAACAAAATTTTGAGTTATTTGAAAAAAAAAAAAAAAAAAAACACGTTTTGGATTCCACAAGGACGTATACAAGGGAGGGGCGATCGCCCCCTCCTTGATCTGAGATTCAGGAACTTTCTTCAGGTATATTTTCGATAGTAAATTTCCAAAAACGCAATTTTACATAACCTTTGATGGTGTTAGAAGAAAGGAAGCTCATTCCCGGAATTCTTCAGGAACTGAAGTCGTGAAAACGCAATCGTAGCCCATTTCTTATTACCCTGGGGATAGGGACTGGAACTTTATACGGGACTTTTTTTGAAACTGAAGTACCTAAATCCCAATTTTAGACAGTCTTAGATGGTATTTGGGATAGGTTCAAGGGGTCTTCCTGGATATATTTCGAAATAAACGCAGCTGATGAACAGAACCGCAACTGAACCTTTGATTAAATAAGGGTAAGCGATGGGGTTTCGTACACTCCTTCGAAAGTTTTTAGAAATTGAAGTTCAAATGAGTAAAAAAAAAAAAAAATAAATAAATAAATTAAAATCGCATCTTTCTTGAAAATTTTTTTGGATCTGCCTTTGGGATTCCATATTAACAACAGGGAAATGCTAGAATTTGACTTTTTTTTCGTGCCTATAAATTTTAGAAATAAGTCGAAAATCTATCAAAAATTTATTTTAATATTTTCGTGAAAGTATCTCTTATACCCACGGAGATATAAGCATTTCTTTTAAAAATGCAAATTTTTTTTGAAGGTTTTCGGCTCATATCACGCATAGTTTTTCATCAAACGTTACTAAACTTTCAGAATAATAGACAGCATATTAGAGAAATATTATAATGAAATTTGAAGTTAAAATATTGAAAATTTAATGAAATATGAACGTTTAAAGCAATTAATTTTTCACTGCGCATTCGCGAAAGATAGCAATTTATAACGTTTATATTACAAAGCTCAGATATATCCTACAACTAATGAAAAAATTCCACCTTAATATCTTTAAAATTAAAAAAGTTATCTGCGATCTAATGAACCGAATTTCCATGATTCTTGGATAAGCGACGAATAGTAAGGGGTCGTTCGCAAACCGGCAACACTTTCCTGCCATCGTTGCAGAGTGATTCAAGATAAAAACGGATTTTTTGCGAACGATCCCTCACGATTCGTCGTCTTGCAAAAAATTATTAAAATTCGGCTCAATAGATCGCTGATAACTTTTTAGACTTTAAAGATATCAAGTTGGAATTTTTTTATGAGATGTAGGATATATCTGGGCTTCCGATTATGAAGGTTATAAATTGCTATCTTTCGCGCATTCGCAGTGACAAATTAATTGCTTTAAAAGTTCATATTTCATAAATTTTCAGTTTTTAACTTCAAATTTGATAATTATGTTTCTCTAATAAGCTGTCCAATATTCTAAAAGTTTAGTAACGTTTGACGGAAAACTCTGCGTAATATGAGCCAAAAACCTTTAAAAAAAAAAAAAATTAGCATTTTTAATGCTTATATCTCCGTGGGTATAAGAGATACTTTGACGAAAATATATTTTAGATAGGTTTTAAACTTATTTCTGAAATTTATAGCTTATTCCCAGCTATTTACAATAAAAAATTTTCAAAAACCTTTTTTTGTGTCCTTAATTTGTTGTTCGTCCCCTAAATGACTAGTAGACTTAATTTTTGTTTGAAAAAGGCGGCTGGAGTATACGTTTTATGTGAAACACGTTACAGAGCAAATTGGTCTTTTATTTCTCGAGAAATCCGTGAAAATAAGAATTTTCGAAAAGTGTCCGAATACTTTTGGTCATATAGTGTAAGCTGGTGCAGGCAATCTCACAGAAAATATGATGTATGTATTAATTTTTGACAGAGTTTTCGTTGGGTCTAAAGTTCAGAGCCAATCTCAAAGGCTTAAAACAAAAATCGTTTCTGTAATGAAAGAAAAGTTTTCATGCGACGTGATTAATTCTACCTTAGAATGAAACTAACAGTTCCTTACCATGACATCAAAGTTGTTAACTTCTTCATATCTAACTTCATACTGATGATCGCTGTAAAAGAAAAAAAAAAAAAAAAAAATCGTAGTAAAAATTATTTTTGGTTGTCTCTAAACACGAAACATTTCAATTTCTGAATGTAACTAAATGTATATTTCTTCTGTTTTTGCGTTCCATATGTTTGTTATTAAAATACCAAAGTAAAATATTTAGGAAAATTAAAGTTTTGCTGGTTCAACGATATAATGGTTCATATAATTTGTTTACCTATGTACATTGAGGGTACTGAGTAAGCAACCTCTGCCTCCCCCTCCCAAGCAAAAATTCGGTATGGCGGGCCTATGAGCAACTTTGCTAGTGTTGAAAATTCTAAGTAGCACCTGTGAACTGTGGACAGTAGTTTACATAGCTGTAGCATGTTGTGCACGCTGTAAAAGCAACTGCAACAATTTCTAGAAAATCTCTCGGAAACTGGAATTTTATAAACTGTTCTAGTAAGCATCTTCTTCTTAATTAACTTTGACAGCGTTACTTAAGAATAAGCTGTATTGTTACTAGACAACTTTATAGAAATCCAGTTTCCTAGATTTTCTAGTAGTACGGCCTTTTCCTTTTTACAATTTGGACCTAACCTAATAGATTTTTTCTTTGCAATTACACCAATTTTGCCAAATTTGATATTACCTAATTATTGTATGCACACTCGACGATGTGTATGTGATGTATGTAATAAATTTTCATGTCATTAACTTTTAACATAATTACAGTTTATTTTATACAAATGAGAAAATTATTTATGATTGCAAAAGAAAGCAACTATTTTTGACTTATGGACTTGCTATATGGATAAATTTACAACCGCTATGGTAATTTATAACATAGACTATTTCAAATGCGTAAAATGACGGAGTAATTTCCATACCTGCATGGATTACGACAACTCAAAGTGCAGTTTTCAATGATGTCACTTGTTGCAGATATTTGTCCTAAAAATGAAGCATAAGAAAAGTTTGAAAATATTATTTATCTGATTCAGTTTTATAATTTTTGGAAAAATTTTTAATACTGCATAATTTACAACATATTAAGATACTGATATTTTCAGCGTCTTCCATTATGTTAAAAAAAGTTTGTGGGTATTTTATCACACTGAAAAATAAATAAAAACAAATGTGTTAATAATTCCGGAACTTTCCCCACTAAAAAAGCTCTCAAAATTTTCTCCAGAATATGCCACTTTCTTGAGAAATTCTGCAGAAAGCTGAAGATATTTTTAAAATTTTGTTTTTCTTCAAAAATATCTCAATATTTTTTAAAAACATTTTAGAGGCATTCACAGCTTACTAAATTTGTCTTAAGATTTTCTACACAAATTTGAAAACAATTTGGTGCTAAAATAAAATCTGAAAAAAAAAAAAAAAAATCTTCAGATACCATTAACATCTAACGAACAATGATTATAGCGAATTTTTTTTCGAATGTTTAAAGTTTTTTGAAAATTTATTTTATGAATGTTGTGTGCTTAATTTCAGCCAATAACATATCTGGCAAAAAAAAAACAAAAAAGTTTCCCGCTTAAAGTCAGTAACTTCCTGAAATTAATCTAAAGTCTTCCTGAAGAATCCATAAATCCAGAAGGTCGTATACTTTTAGCATATTTCGCACAGGTTGAATATTGACCTTTGGAGATGAATATAGTTTTTGCTATTACTTACTGAGAGCGAATCAGCTTGGAATTCGTCTATGTTGATAAATACAAGATTAAATATTTTGTAAATGTAAACCCAAAGGAAAAAAAAAATCCTTTCTTACTGTTATTTAACCAAGCAAGAAATCTTAAAATGTATTTACAGGTTGTGTATAAAGTTTTGCAATAATAAAGAAGAAAATTCATTAAAAAAAATCTACTTCGGGTTTAAACCGATTTTTTTTTTAAATTTTAATCTTTAGATCAAATATTTTTTTTACAACGCTAAAACAGTCCTACGTGTATACTTTTTGTATTTCTGAGACTATTTAGACGATTTTCAACTTCGTGCCAAGCGGACCTGGGGGGGGGGGGGGATGGTCGCAACAATTCTTACATTTATGCAAACTTTTATATTAGAACTGGAAATATGCGTTGAAAACATAGGTTCCGGCGATTTTTTTTCTTTCGCAAACGCTATTTTCAGTTTTTTGATGTTAGCGCCACTTGTACATGCTTTTAGCACAAATCTGCACCTCAGAGCCAGACTAACTTACGTCCAAAAATTACGATTTTCTGTTTTTTAGTAAATCGTATGTAGAATCCCATTCCACATCGAGCCATATGAACGTAATATTAAAAAAAAAGGAAAAAAAACCTCTGCAATAGTTTAACAGTGTTAAAAGAGCGCAAGTCCCTTGCTTGCACCAAGCGACCGTTTTACCGCTTTCCTCTGTAGTCGCGATTATGTGACTTACGTTAGTCTGGCTCTGAGGTACAGAAACAGTACTAACGAGCAGGGCCCGATCAACCAAACTAGTCCCCAGGTCCTGAGTAGAAGTTGGTGCCCCCCCCCCCCCATGAGAAAATCCGCACAATTTTAAAGTCAAAGTTTCATACTAGAAACCTAATATACTAGAAACTACATTTTAAAGGAACATTGATACATTTAAAAGGAAACCTGGGATTTGAATACGAATCACTTGATAGTCACCAAACTAATCACAGTTAAAATTGCCTCTTAAGGCGAAAAAGAGTTGAAAAACAATTTAAAACTGGAAAAAAAAAAACGTATTAATTCTAACATTTAGTTTTAAAAAGGCTTCTTTCTGGCTTTAACAGAGGCAAATGTGTCGATCAAATAATCGAAATCTATGTTTGATGTCACAGGATTTTCAATGGTCAATAAGGAAAACGCCTGTAAATTATCCTGAGAAACGCAGCTTCTCAAATGATTTTTGATTCTTTTCAAAAATGAAAAGGAACGTTCACTGGAACAGCTGCTGATAGGCAAGGTAAGAAGAAGCTGCAGGGGTGAATCCACATTCGGAAATGTATGTGTAATGTTTAGTGATCTTATCCTTTTTAAAACATTCTACAGGGGGAGAAGGGTCCTTTGCCAAAATTTGAAAGTGTGTTAATTCTTCTGGAAAATGTTCATCTATGTACATCCGAGTAATTTTTTTGAAATTCCAGAGCTAAGGGACAACGACTTCTTTACGCGAATTTTTTTTAACTTTATGAGTTTTTGAGCTGATTTTTAAACAATTTTGAGCCTCCTCTCTCTCCCTTAAAGTTGAGAAAAAGTAAAATGAGCTTTAAAACAAAAACAAAAAAAGTAAGTAATTGAATTTAGGCCAGGCTGTTTTGGTGCCCCTAAATTTGTGGTACCCAGGTCCGCGGACTCACCAGACCGTGCGTTAATCAGGCCCTTGTAACGAGAAAATAACGATAAGATAAGGATCAAAATAAAAAAAAGAATTATCTATAAATCTTAAACAATTTTTTAAATAAAATTTCTAGGGATGCAAGATTTTATTAACTCCCCGTATATTTTTTTAGTGATTAATATGGTAGACGGAAATAGTACGTAAAAACAGAGATGCGAAAGGGGGACCAGCATTGTTGAGATAGCCAATGCATGTGTAAAATGTACCCTTAAAATTTACCTCTATTGCATAATTCTTCCATGTGTGGATAAAGTACATTCTTGTCGATGCATTTTCCTTGCTCTAACAATGTAGTCAATTTGCAGTATTCAATGCACATCTAAATCAAAAAATATGTACCCTTTTACTATATTGCATATAAAAATGTTACACTGGATATAAACTGAATTTTTAAAAATATTTTATCTGCATTTAGTTTGCTGCTTTATTTTGTCGTTCGAAAGTTTTATTAGTTATAAGTTCAGAATTGTTGCATTCGTAATTAACACTTCACTTTTTTTTTCACTGAATTGTTTTAAAGAACAAAGTATTTTTTAAAAACTTAAAAAGTTCTGCAAAAAAAAAAAAAAAAAAACTTAGAAAATATGTTACATTGTTTTTTTTACTCTCCGCCAATTCAATTAAAAACAGAAATAAATACAAACTCTGAAAATGTAAAAAATATGAGTGTCTTGTCTTCGTTATGCATCATATATTTGTTATACAAAGTACAGAATTCATATAAAGAACACATGAAAGAATTTACATCAGAAAAAGGGGAAAGTACATCCGGAGCGAGGGTGTCTTGATCCACCGCCTCAAGTGGGAGAAGCAATTGCTTAGACCATTCGGCCACTGAGACCCCAATTAGTTGACTTAGTGAACAAAAAATTCAGGCAGTGAAAACTACCTGAATTTGTTGTACGCAGGTAGCGTACGACACAGTGTGCGACACCCAGCTTGCGCCGATCCCAAACTGACAAAATGGCAACTGGTTGTTGAAATGGTACTTATGATTACTGTCATGTGTTCAGTGACACTCTCAAGGTTAAGACAAATCGATTGACGTAAGAATTACCAAAATTGGCCAAGGCGTTTAGCCTCTAGAACGCCACATAGGAACAGACATACATACATAGACTGATAAACACATTACCCTCCTTTGCGTCGCGCACGCGCAGTCGGGTAAAAAACAAGAACTGGGTCAAGTCTCCCTAGTTCCCCTACGTGCGACTTTTTAAAGTTATTTCTGTACGTATCATGATTTTAAGTTTTGATCTGCATAATTTAAAATAGTCGTAAAAATGGCAACCAGGAACCAGCTTGTCACCGCTGGAGACTAGTTCTAAATCAGAACGTGTGAAAAATATGTTTCGAAAAGAGGAAAAAATATTACCAACTCATTCAGAGGACCTGTCCCATTGTTTTCTCTCCAAATTTTCAGGTAATCAGTGCAGTTGGTGTCGTAAGGTGCAGGCAAAAGTTTCTTCTCTGTCTTTGAAGCAAAAAGCGAAGTTTAATTTTAATACATAGTACAAGGAGTCAAATACTTTGTTCGTACACAGAGCAAAGATACAAATTGTGAATAAACTTACTTCTTGTGAATATTAAGCTCATTTAAATCGTTTAATGGCGTTGAGTAACAGAATCACTTCACTCTTCCATGATTCTTCACCGTAACTTTTCCATGTACTCAATACATAAAAAGAAAAAAAGCTGATAGGACACTACAAGAATTTACGGACAGCCCGGTTATGATATCTAGAGACTGCAGTTTTGTCCTTATTGTGAACTTATCAGTTTGGAATAGTTAATAACCGAGCTGGAGGCAGATGTCCTCTCATCATTGAAGTTCAAATTGCTTTCAAATTGATCTCAGCTTCAACGAGGTCACATATGCCTCCAGCTCTGCTATTGGGTATTTCAGACGGCTGAACCCATAAAAAGAAAAAACTGCAATCTTTGGATGTCCTAATAGGGCTGCAGGTATATGCTTGTAGTTCTGCCTTAGCTTTGGCTTTAGGATGGTAACTTGGTGGCTTACAGCTTTTAATAACTGATAGCAAGCGAAAGGAAAAAAACAAGCTTGTGTCCTACGTTTTAACATTTGCTAATTGATTCCTGCGTAATTCTTAGCCCTGACCGCGAAAAGGACTTCCATTTCCCCCCACTACACATGAGTAGGATTTTCCACAAATCTTAAATTCCAACACTCAAGATTTACATTCTGTATTAAAGAAGACTATAATTCTCTATATTAAAAAGTTTTGCTTTTTTATAATAAGACAATCAATAAATCAAACATAAACTTCAAAATTTATCTCCATCCCTCCTTTCAAAAAGGAATAAATAAAATGAAGTAAAATAAACAAAATAAATTAAATTGAAAACATTACGACAGGTTTCGAGAAAATCCTTTTGTTCACTACTGTAAATAAATGTTTTTAAAATCGAATTTCTCATGGTCATAATCCACAGTAACAAGCTAAGAACTGTATATCAAAGGTTTTGCAAAAACTCTCATCAACTTAAAAAAAAAAAAAAAAAAAGAAAGAAAAACAATTGTGCAAATGCACAATGAACTTTAACTTTTGGGAGGGGAAAATTCTCTACTTACGGAATGAAACGCCAGACTTTACCTAATGATACAAGCAAGCACACCACAAATACCTAAATGTTATGATAAGATATATTAGGCATTATTAAATTAAAAAAAAAAAATAAATAAAAAAGCAATATTGTCTTGCCCTCTTTAGATTTGCTGAACAGTCAGACAAATTTTGCGGAATTTTTTTGGAGATCACTGTGACTTTCCATGACTTCCCATCGGGGTGTTCCTGACCCATACTATCATGCATTAAAATGAGAGAAATATTTATCAAATATTTTTTAACCAATGTACTTAAAAAGAGAATGGGGTCGTTTCCAAAATTTTAAAAGTATTTTTTTCTGAAAGAGCATGTTTAAAAACATAGGCTCTGACCATTTTTTGATAAATTTGTTTACGTTTAATATTTTTAAAAAATTACTTAAATCGGAGTGCTTTTATAGTTTACGGCTTCTGCCGATGACATCACAAATGATGAAATGCCATTCAGTGTTGCCATTCACAGTGCAAAATATTTAATTCGCATCTTTACTCACGTGTATTGGCAACGATATGGTTAATAGCAAGCGTAGAGCGCAATATTTAATTCGCTGCTTGATTATCATAACGTGGAAACGTAGTAGAAAGATGCGGCAAAGTGCATCATTTGTGACGTCATCAAGACCACGCCTTGTCTGCAAAATCGGACATTTAAAAAAAATTAATTAAAAAAAAAAAACTGTTGGGAAAATGAAAGTATTTTCTGGGTTCATGTTGTTTTTTTTTTTGCTCAGTTTATCCATTTCAATGACTAAAAGTAGTACTTTTGACTGAAGGAAACCATCCCATTATATTTCTTAAAATACATAGTCATGAGATAATAATAAAAAAGCACATTAAAACATCTCTCCTAGTCAAGAATGTTTCATCTACAACACGGTTATAATAGAAGTTTACATCGAGGTAATCGATGAATTTAAAGATAATTAAACTAAATTTGGCATAAAAGTTGCATGTAAGTTTCGAAAAGCTTAGAATTCAATATTAGGATGTCGAACCTGCCTGTCTTGAATTTCATGGGGCAAAAGAAAAATTCGAGACCGGAGGTTCCGAGATACAGAGGTTTTGATAAAAGTTATAAAAATAAGCTATTAAAAAAAAAAAAAAGGCTTAATAGCTTCTTTTGCTGGAAATTGTTGAACTTTTTACGGTATAATATGTTGTGATTACACCTTTTACTAGTTTTATTGATTATATCGGTAACGACTTTATGCTACCTTTGCGAATGAAAATTATCTTTCAATGATTATTCAAAATCCTCAGTGGTTCAAAATTGCTTTCTGCTCAATAGAAATAGTTTAAGAATTAGAAGGGAATATAGAGAACACACACACATACACAAACACACACACACTAAAAAAGAAAAAACTGATCTTAATGATTTGAAAGTAAAACTCAGGAAAATTTTGTTTAATGCTCCCCCTCCCCCCTTTTCGTGTGGATGGAATTCCTACAAAACTAGCTCCTTGCACATAGTTATCCTTTAGTTACACGTCAAACAAGACTTGGAGGACTATATGATTGCTGATATTAGAAAAAATGCTTCTATCTCCAAGTTCGTTCAATTATTGATAAAAATAGCTGGAGATCAAATCCAAGAAAGAATAGTCGGTATTCGAGGTATAGAGATTTTTAGAAAAAATCAGTCAAAATAAACGTGAGAAAAGTATTAAATGTATGCCATAAATGCAGTGAATTAGAAATATTTTGAAATAGAGAGGTTTTCGAGACAGGTTCGGTATAAACAGGTTTGATTGTACAGTAGAAGACTGTTGAAACACACATCTTGGGACCAGAGGTTTTGCATCAGATTCTGGTATAACACATATCACACACACATTTCACAAATATAAAAAATGTTCAAAATATATGATTTATTTGCATTTTAGAATAAATTTTTACTTTAATGAGTATTAAAGCTCAAATTATGTAATTTAGTATACATATTATCATTCACAAATAAATATTCTTCACAACCAAAATCGGAAAAGAAAATCCTCATGAACCTGGGATCGAACCAGACTTTGAATTTCTTTTTTAATACTGTATCCGTCTTCTTAGTTTTGCTTCGAGTTCGACAGTGACATCCTTTTCAAAGCCATTGACTGCAGATGAAATTTCTTAAGTCCTGGATCGTAGCTTAAAAGTAGGGACACGCCCGCCATCTTGGGCCAAACACCGCTTCTTTCTTATGCAAAAGAAGGTGTTCTATCCTGCACTTTCGCTAGTTTCATGGTTTGCATGACAGCTGCATTTTCTAGATCAATCTGGTACCTTTTTTAAACGGTGAATACGAATTACCATTTAAAATCTTGAAATTAAGATGGAAAGATGACAAACTTTGTTTGCAAGGCAAAAATAGAGTACTTTTTTTTTAAACTGAAAAACTTTGTGTTTACTTCTGAAAAGTAGTGCGTTTTATAGGTTGATGTTATAAAGGTATTCTATTACAGAGGTTCCTAAATTTCAGAACTCCGCGGACCCCCTTCGGAAAAATTACAAACCTCGCTGACCCCTCCCCCCCGGCGCGCAAATAAAATGATTTGAAACATTAAATCTGTTTTTTTTTTCTAATATATTATTAAGCTTTTTTTCCTTTAAATTTATTTTTCATTGTTCTGTATATTTTTTATTCATGTTTTGCCTGTTTATTTCCGAGAGTTTCGAGGGGGTGGGGGATGCTGCGTCCTGCATATACTTAAGTAAGAACTTTTTAATTCCTCATATATGTGCTTTTTTTGAATTAAAACATCGGAACTCGTCCTTCAATCTCAGTTATATTTAACGTTTTAGTTGCATAGCACCGCGGATCCTCTGGCATGGACTCGCGGACCCCCGGGGGTCCGCGGACCACAGTTTGGGAAACTCTGTTCTACTATATTAGTAACTAGGAGTGCACGAGTGAACCACGACGTCATTTGCCTTTGAAATGCTGAAAGAGGAAATGAACTAACCATTGAAACATACGCTTCATATTTCCGTCCTCCTTTTAGAGCGTAGCCTTCAGCAAAAGCATTCACTTCCCTTTTACGGTCGTGGATGGCCACTTGGATGAGCACAGGCTCTGTATAAATCATGTACTCTTCTGGTTGGGTATTTAACTCCACTTCAAATGCTAGAGAGTAGAAAATATTAATAAATATCTGGTGTCAAACACATACACAGTTTGTTAAACGGTAATTTTAGAAATAGAAATCGGAAAAGAAAATTCACATTAATCTAAAATTGAACCACAGGCTTAGAATTACCTTTCCAAAACCGTTTTAAGTTTAACTTCGAGCTCGGTCAGTGAGGGACTTATGCCTTCAAAACCAATTAACTACAGATGAAATTAAATACAAAGAGCAATTAACTACAGATACACATGAAAAAATACAATTATATGAAATTGTAATCTTAAACAGGGCCGGATTTGGAAGTGTGGAGGCCCCGGGGCACCGGAGGAGTGGAGGCCTCTAATCAGGGTTTGAAAAGATCATCATATTTTCGAAAATATCGGATACTTTGATATATATCTGAATATTTTGATACATATGTATATATCCGATATTTTCGACCCGTGAAAATTAGGATATTTTGTAAAATTTTATTATGGGGGCCACTTTGTTGTGGAGGCCCCGGGGCAGTTGCCCGGCCTGCCCTCCCCAAAATCCGGCCCTGATCTTAAAATTAAAAATCGGAAAAGAAAATCCTCATGAACCTGGGGTCGAACCGAACTTTGAATTTCCTTTTCAATACTGTATCCATCTACTTACTATCAACTATCAAAGGGACCTCTAGCCCTCAGTAGGTAAAAATTGACAGTTCAACGCCAGGAGGGGCAATTGGGCAATGCATTGCCCCTCCACCCCCTGCCGACCCCCCCTCCACTTCCTCCGACCTTGGGGTTGACCTTGGGTTGCGCCTGAATCTTGAAGAAGATGACGAGGGTATTTTCGCGCGTTTTTAGATATTTTCCCGCGTTTTCGGACTTAGAATATTTTGAACTTGTTGTCATGACAACCAGAGTTTTTAGTTTTCGGTTGGCAACACCTGTTGCTATGCTTTAACTTATGCGGTGTTTAACGTTCATGGCGCCATCTATTGAGAGGTTTATTTTTATTTTTTTTATTTCTACGAATTTAATTATTTTTTATTTTACAGAGTGTTGAAGTTGGGAATCGAACACCCAAACTTTGAGTTAGCAAAAACGTATGCTAACCACTATGCTATATTTTTCATTACTCTTTCAGTCTTAATGTGAATCTGTACCATGACAACGAATATTACAATTAAATTAATTTTAAAACCATCAGTTAATTTACTTTTTAGTACTAATCATGGCATATCATTAACTGAATTTCAGCTCATAATTGAAACTATAATCATTATTATTATTTTTCATAATAACAAAGTTTTCACTTAAGTAAAGATTTATTTAAATACAACCCATTCGAGATTTTAGATTTATTTCAATGCTTTGTGGACTTGAAATATATTTTAAACTTTGATTTTCTTTTTCATGCATTTCAAACTTTATCCTTTTTATTTTTTCTAACTTGTTAAATTTTCTTAACTAATTTCTTTTTTCTTTGTCAAATTTACAAATATTTTTTTCTAACTTGTAAAAATTTCGAAGAAATAATTGTCTTAACTAATTTTTTTTTTTTTTTGACTTTCATACAACAAAATATTTTTTCTTACTTGTTAAATTTTCAAAGAAATAATTAACTTAAATATTCTTTCACACATTTTGAACTTTAACGTTTTTTCCTGTCATTTAGCACTTTGATTTTTTTTCACTATTTTAGCGTTTTTCAATTATTTTCAGTCTTTAACTATTTTCTTAACTTTTTAGTCTTTAACTAATTTCAAGCATTTCAGACTTAGATTATTTTTTCGTGATTTCGATTTTTTTTTTAGTATATTTTAGAGTTTGATCATTTTCTCGCTTGTTTTTACTTTATCGTTTTTTTCCGATATTTTTAAACTTAGAAATTTTTCGCAATTAGTGACTGGAATTGAAACCTCAAATTTTTCGAAACATTATCAGGTCTACAATTTTCATCCAACTAATTTAATTTAAAAACTTGCAATCAATTTACTCTTAGTAGTAATTAACACATATCATTAACAAATTTTTACGGATTTTAAGAAATCAACTTAATTAATTTTTTCCAGTAAGCAAATTTCGCACTCAAGTTACATTTCATCACTGCATATACGTTTCAAGAGTTTCATTGAATTTATCACATACCATTTAATTAACTCTAATAATTACTTTTTCATTAATACTTAACTTAATCATTTTATCATACATTTATTCCAGTTACAAAATTATGCTTAAAATTTATTTATTTTTCTTAGCACAAGAGATTTTAACATGTCCTACTAAAATGCTTTTCACTCTAGTTTGAGTTTACTAAAATAGCAACTCATTTACGATTTAGATTCATTTAATCGTCTTTGATTCTTTTTCATTATTATTATTTTACATTATCACATACGTTATTATTTTTATACATTTATCCATTTAATTTTCCAAAATCTACAATCAATTTACTCTTCGTATTAATTAACACTTATCACTATCAAATATTTTCATGAATTTTAAAAATTATCTTCTTAAATAATTTTTTACTGTAACCAAATTTCCCACTCAAGTTATATTTTATCACTACATATGCTTTTCATGAGTTTCATTTAATTTATCGCATTTCATTTAATTAATTATTTTTTATCATCGATATTTAAGTTAATCATATTTTCCTTTATTTTTTTTTTCATGCAAACACTCTTGATGGAATAAAACAAAATTTTCAACTTTCATGAATTAAATCCCCTCTGACTATTTTATTTTACTTTACCATACTTTACAATTTTACTTACTGCGTTTTACTATTTATCATTCATTACAGCTTTTCCAAAATATTACTTTACAACCAACTAATTTCATTAACAGAATTTTCATTACAATTTATAAATTTCACTTTTATTTAATTATTTTTACCTACGCTAAAATAAAACACATCACATAAAAAAGTTAAACATCAATGAAGAACCCGAGAAATGTTAAAATTATAAGTCGAGTATCAAAACTTCATGTCAGCAAATTTTAAAAATAGACTTACCGAAAAATAACTTCTACTGAAATTCATTTCAAAACTTGGAATCAATTGACTCTTAGCATTAATAAACACTTATGATTAAGAAATTTTCATGGATTTTAAAAATCAACTTATTTAATTTTTTCCAGTAAGCAAATTTCGCACTCAAGTTACATTTTATCACTACATATGCTTTTCAAGAGTTTTATTGAATTTATCACATTTTATTTAATTATTTTTTGATTAGTATTAAACTTAGTCATTTTATCGCTTAGTATTTAACTTAATCATTTTCTTGCTTGTTTTTACTTTATCGGTTTTTTTCCCGTTATTTTTAAACTTAGAAATTTTCCACAATTAGTAACAGGAATCGAACCCACAAATTTTTCGAAACATTATCAGGTCTACAATTTTCATCCAACTAATTTATTTTAAAAACTTGCAATCAATTTACTCTTAGTAGTAATTAACACTTATCATTAATAAATTTTCACGATTTTAAAAAAATCAACTTATTTAATTTTTTTCCAGTAAGCAAATTTCGCACTCAAGTTACATTTCATCACTTTATATGCTTTTCAAGAGTTTCATTTAATTTATCACATTTTATTTAATCAACTCTATTAATTATTTTTGATTAGTATTTAACTTAGTCATTTTATTGCATAGTGTTTTACTTTATTATTATTATTTTTTTTCATACAAGCACTCTTGTTAGAATAAAACAAAATTTTCAACCTTCATGAATTAGAATCACTTTGGCTATTTCATTTTCCCAATAATATTTTACTTTAACAACTAATTTCTTTAACAAAATCGATATCATTTATTTTAGTCTTTATCCTTTTCGAACGATACATTCAAATGGACAGCTATACGTTAAATTAAGAAACTTAATCTAAATTTTGACAAATTAAGTTATAGCTAAATACTGACTAAAATTAAGTACAAAAGACTAACCTTTTTGGGGTGAAATCCCTCAAGTACCAGCTATCGCGAAGTTATTTAAAAACAGTGAATGAAATTGTAATAAGTGGATTGTTAATTATAACTCAATCTCACAAAATTACAATTACACGCATGTTTTATTTGAAATCGCTGCATACGGCTGGCTGCCCATCGTCGATTTGCAGAACGCATGCCGTGATATCGCAAATCAACTCGGCTGTTGAAAAAAACTACCGTAATGCTACAGCACTTCGGATCGTCCACACACACACCGAGGCGAATTGAGAAAATGACTTTATCAATATTGCTATCTACCCCTTTACCGATAACAGATAACAAACCCCACGTGCTAGTATTATTCACCACCTGGCCTACGTCTTTCAAGTGATGTCACTGTTTCTGACCAATTAAAATTAGTTCACGTTTCTCAAATATCAAACACATAGATCGACAATAGCCTGATGTCAGGTTTTCCAAACAAAATTTTAGATTTTAATTCGTAGTTTCGAATTAATTTCTTTTTCATTTCAAACTTATAAAAAAAAAATTTCCAGCTTGTAAGAATATTTCTTTCAAAAACAGATTTTTTTGATTCAAAACAGTATTTTTTCAAACTTGTAATATTTTTCTACTTAGAAAATGAAATCAAAAATTTTTGTTTTCTTTAATCATATAAAACGTTTTTAAGAAATAATTTCTCAAACTTGTAATATTTTTCCACTAATTAAAAAAAATAAATTTTTTTTTTCAATCATATAAAAATAAATTTTTAATCTTACAACAGTAAATTTTTCCGCAAAAATATTTTTTTCAAATCAAAATAATAATAATAATAATATTTTTGTAACATATTGTTTTTTTCCTTTCAATCTTTTTTTTTTTTTTTTCAAAAATTTTCAAACTTACAAAATAAAATTTTTTCAACTGAATCTTCAAACGAAATGATTTAATTAAATTTAAAACTCAATATCACTTTACTCTTAGTATTAATAACCAATAGCACTTAACCATTTACTCTTTGCACTCTAAGTATTAATTAACACACACGCATTACAAATAATAATAATAATGTTTAAGATACTTACAAATCATCCACTCAAGCTTTCATATATCCATCTAGCATGTTATTGTTCATTCGTGTGAGGGAACTTGTAATAAAACTTTACTTATCAACCGAAATTATAAGCGAAAATATCGCATTTTTTAGCACTTAATATAATCCTACAATTAACAAATTGGTTTTAACTTTGAATTTAAGAAAAATAAAAACTATTACACACTTAGTAACATATCTATCGATGTATATTATTTCATGACAAATCACAAATAGGTGAGGATCTTTTATCGATCATGTGACCAACTAAGTTAAGAAAGAGCGTTCTTATCTCATATGAGAATTTATGTCTTTAATATTTCTCTTTAATGTAAGTGTATTGATACGTACGAGTTTGTGTATGTGAATATAACTGTGTATTGTTTTCAAACCATTGTCATGTTTAAGCTTTACGGTTCTAATTTTGACTTTCCACTTAGCATTATTTGAAGTCCTTCGCATGTATTAAACTATAGAAATATCACAAAAATTATATTTTCATTCAGTCTTAATTACAAAACCATACAATAAGATGAAGACAACACCGATAGTATAAAGATTACTTACAAGAAAGTGCATATAAAAAATATATGTAAGAGTGATTTCAAAGTATAATCCATCAACCATATTCAACAACTCAATAAAAACACAAGTCTCTTTTAAAATGATAAACACAATTTATTCACACACACAGTAAAAGACAATTAAATAAACTTACATCTTTAAGTAAAACTCTTCAAAACTTTCAAGCATATTTTTAACATAGATTGCATCAAATAAATCAGACACATGACATTTTAAACATGGACTATCAACATTCAAAGTAACGAAGTCACGAGTCAAGTTTTCCCAATTAACATTAAAAAGAGCCTGTTCGAAAAAAGTGTCGAACTTTCGACCCCTTGTTAATGATTCACATTCATGCACTCTCATGTAAAAAATGAATCCATTTTTACAACCCACACATTCTTTTTAGAAAGGTACTTTATGTTGCATATGAGCTCATCAAATAGTCACTTACGTAGAGAATCAGCCAGTTTACTAACTTCTTGTGATGTATATGTGCTGATTTTATCACATCGACAATCACAGGGATATTTTTTCTCAATTTCCGAAAGGATGTACTCTTTTAGAGTATAAGTCATAAGTTTGTCTTTGACACTACGTGAACACTACTACTTTCACATCTCGCGCATGACATGGTCAATCACGTGTAATTGATCATGTCAATTTGCATGAGATGCGAAAACGTCATCGGCATTCGATGTGATGTGAAAACCTGCTACCATCTTAAAATTACTCGTAGTAGGTCAGGGTGAAGTTGGAAGTCAAAGTGTTGGCATTTCTAAAAATCTGAATACTGAGGAAAACAACACAACTCTGCTCAAAAGTTCGTGTGATATTCTATGACGTCAGTAGCAAGAGACTTATGTACACTTCTCATTGGTTAAAGTGAATATTCATTGGTTTATAGTGGATGTTTGGAGAATCATTTTCAGGGTGATTCTGAGCTTTGAAAGAGATCGTGAAATTTTATTCTATGTACTTAGGATTTTTCTTCACCAGCTAGTGTTAAAACCTAGTTTGATTTATTTTTTAAGTTCACAGGAAGTTGTTTTAGTATTGTGACTCCTAATCCTATGAGAGTTAAGAATGACTAACGCTGGTGAAAATCATTCTGAAACTTTGAAGCCTGAAGATGAACAGATGGGATGCAACGAACATGAAAATGAACATTGAGGCTTCTCCACAGCCTGATGATATGATACACTTGGGTGATTGTATTTTCACTTTTGGTGAATACTTTTCGGAAACGTACACGCGTGCATATTAGAAGATATACGTGTGGGAAAGATGGTATTTTTCGACCAACTATGGATGGTATTTCCTTAGAACCAGATGTGTGGAGATCACTTATTTCAAGCCTACGTAAAAATATAAATCAAAAATTAATCGAAGACCGTGATTTCGCTTTTGTTATAAAAAAAAAAAAAAAGGAGAGTCGAGTGCGAATGGTAACATCTGTGTTAGTGTGCAAAGATTGTTCAAACTGAAACGAGAAGTGTTCCAGTTGATGCCTGATAGAGTTCTACTTTTGGAAAGCCAGATTGACAAATTGTGTTACGCGTCCCCTTGTATCTCACGTAGTGTCAAAGACAAACTTATGACTTATACTCTAAAAGAGTACATCCTTTCGGAAATTGAGAAAAAATATCCCTGTGATTGTCGATGTGATAAAATCAGCACATATACATTACAAGAAGTTGGTAAACTGGCTGATTCTCTACGTAAGTGACTATTTGATGAGCTCATATGCAACATAAAGTACCTTTCTAAAAAGAATGTGTGGGTTGTAAAAATGGATTCATTTTTTACATGAGAGTGCATGAATGTGAATCATTAACAAGGGGTCGAAAGTTCGACACTTTTTTCGAACAGGCTCTTTTTAATGTTAATTGGGAAAACTTGACTCGTGACTTCGTTACTTTGAATGTTGATAGTCCATGTTTAAAATGTCATGTGTCTGATTTATTTGATGCAATCGATGTTAAAAATATGCTTGAAAGTTTTGAAGAGTTTTACTTAAAGATGTAAGTTTATTTAATTGTCTTTTACTGTGTGTGTGAATAAATTGTGTTTATCATTTTAAAAGAGACTTGTGTTTTTATTGAGTTGTTGAATATGGTTGATGGATTATACTTTGAAATCACTCTTACATATATTTTTTATATGCACTTTCTTGTAAGTAATCTTTATACTATCGGTGTTGTCTTCATCTTATTGTATGGTTTTGTAATTAAGACTGAATGAAAATATAATTTTTGTGATATTTCTATAGTTTAATACATGCGAAGGACTTCAAATAATGCTATGTGGAAAGTCAAAATTAGAACCGTAAAGCTTAAACATGACAATGGTTTGAAAACAATACACAGTTATATTCACATACACAAACTCGTACGTATCAATACACTTACATTAAAGAGAAATATTAAAGACTTATAAATTCTCATATGAGATAAGAACGCTCTTTCTTAACTTAGTTGGTCACATGATCGATAAAAGATCCTCACCTATTTGTGATTTGTCATGAAATAATATACATCGATAGATATGTTACTAAGTGTGTAATAGTTTTTATTTTTCTTAAATTCAAAGTTAAAACCAATTTGTTAATTGTAGGATTATATTAAGTGCTAAAAAATGCGATATTTTCGCTTATAATTTCGGTTGATAAGTAAAGTTTTATTACAAGTTCCCTCACACGAATCAACAATAACATGCTAGATGGATATTTGAAAGCTTGAGTGGATGATTTGTAAGTATCTTAAACATTATTATTATTATTTGTAATGCGTGTGTGTTAATTAATACTTAGAGTGCAAAGAGTAAATGGTTAAGTGCTATTGGTTATTAATACTAAGAGTAAAGTGATATTGAGTTTTAAATTTAATTAAATCATTTCGTTTGAAGATTCAGTTGAAAAAATTTTATTTTGTAAGTTTGAAAATTTTTGAAAAAAAAAAAAAAAAAGATTGAAAGGAAAAAAACAATATGTTACAAAAATATTATTATTATTATTATTTTGATTTGAAAAAAATATTTTTGCGGAAAAATTTACTGTTGTAAGATTAAAAATTTATTTTTATATGATTGAAAAAAAAAATTGATTTTTTTTAATTAGTGGAAAAATATTACAAGTTTGAGAAATTATTTCTTAAAAACATTTTATATGATTAAAGAAAACAAAAATTTTTGATTTCATTTTCTAAGTAGAAAAATATTACAAGTTTGAAAAAATACTGTTTTGAATCAAAAAAATCTGTTTTTGAAAGAAATATTCTTACAAGCTGGAAATTTTTTTTTATAAGTTTGAAATGAAAAAGAAATTAATTCGAAACTACGAATTAAAATCTAAAATTTTGTTTGGAAAACCTGACATCAGGCTATTGTCGATCTATGTGCTTGATATTTGAGAAACGTGAACTAATTTTAATTGGTCAGAAACAGTGACATCACTTGAAAGACGTAGGCCAGGTGGTGAATAATACTAGCACGTGGGGTTTGTTATCTGTTATCGGTAAAGGGGTAGATAGCAATATTGATAAAGTCATTTTCTCAATTCGCCTCGGTGTGTGTGTGGACGATCCGAAGTGCTGTAGCATTACGGTAGTTTTTTTCAACAGCCGAGTTGATTTGCGATATCACGGCATGCGTTCTGCAAATCGACGATGGGCAGCCAGCCGTATGCAGCGATTTCAAATAAAACATGCGTGTAATTGTAATTTTGTGAGATTGAGTTATAATTAACAATCCACTTATTACAATTTCATTCACTGTTTTTAAATAACTTCGCGATAGCTGGTACTTGAGGGATTTCACCCCAAAAAGGTTAGTCCTTTGTACTTAATTTTAGTCAGTATTTAGCTATAACTTAATTTGTCAAAATTTAGATTAAGTTTCTTAATTTAACGTATAGCTGTCCATTTGAATGTATCGTTCGAAAAGGATAAAGACTAAAATAAATGATATCGATTTTGTTAAAGAAATTAGTTGTTAAAGTAAAATATTATTGGGAAAATGAAATAGCCAAAGTGATTCTAATTCATGAAGGTTGAAAATTTTGTTTTATTCTAACAAGAGTGCTTGTATGAAAAAAAATAATAATAATAAATTAAAACACTATGCAATAAAATGACTAAGTTAAATACTAATCAAAAATAATTAATAGAGTTGATTAAATAAAATGTGATAAATTAAATGAAACTCTTGAAAAGCATATAAAGTGATGAAATGTAACTTGAGTGCGAAATTTGCTTACTGGAAAAAAATTAAATAAGTTGATTTTTTTAAAATCGTGAAAATTTATTAATGATAAGTGTTAATTACTACTAAGAGTAAATTGATTGCAAGTTTTTAAAATAAATTAGTTGGATGAAAATTGTAGACCTGATAATGTTTCGAAAAATTTGTGGGTTCGATTCCTGTTACTAATTGTGAAAAATTTCTAAGTTTAAAAATAACGGGAAAAAAACCGATAAAGTAAAAACAAGCAAGAAAATGATTAAGTTAAATACTAAGCGATAAAATGACTAAGTTTAATACTAATCAAAAAATAATTAAATAAAATGTGATAAATTCAATAAAACTCTTGAAAAGCATATGTAGTGATAAAATGTAACTTGAGTGCGAAATTTGCTTACTGGAAAAAATTAAATAAGTTGATTTTTAAAATCCATGAAAATTTCTTAATGATAAGTGTTTATTAATGCTAAGAGTCAATTGATTCCAAGTTTTGAAATGAATTTCAGTAGAAGTTATTTTTCGGTAAGTCTATTTTTAAAATTTGCTGACATGAAGTTTTGATACTCGACTTATAATTTTAACATTTCTCGGGTTCTTCATTGATGTTTAACTTTTTTATGTGATGTGTTTTATTTTAGCGTAGGTAAAAATAATTAAATAAAAGTGAAATTTATAAATTGTAATGAAAATTCTGTTAATGAAATTAGTTGGTTGTAAAGTAATATTTTGGAAAAGCTGTAATGAATGATAAATAGTAAAACGCAGTAAGTAAAATTGTAAAGTATGGTAAAGTAAAATAAAATAGTCAGAGGGGATTTAATTCATGAAAGTTGAAAATTTTGTTTTATTCCATCAAGAGTGTTTGCATGAAAAAAAAAATAAAGGAAAATATGATTAACTTAAATATCGATGATAAAAAATAATTAATTAAATGAAATGCGATAAATTAAATGAAACTCATGAAAAGCATATGTAGTGATAAAATATAACTTGAGTGGGAAATTTGGTTACAGTAAAAAATTATTTAAGAAGATAATTTTTAAAATTCATGAAAATATTTGATAGTGATAAGTGTTAATTAATACGAAGAGTAAATTGATTGTAGATTTTGGAAAATTAAATGGATAAATGTATAAAAATAATAACGTATGTGATAATGTAAAATAATAATAATGAAAAAGAATCAAAGACGATTAAATGAATCTAAATCGTAAATGAGTTGCTATTTTAGTAAACTCAAACTAGAGTGAAAAGCATTTTAGTAGGACATGTTAAAATCTCTTGTGCTAAGAAAAATAAATAACTTTTAAGCATAATTTTGTAACTGGAATAAATGTATGATAAAATGATTAAGTTAAGTATTAATGAAAAAGTAATTATTAGAGTTAATTAAATGGTATGTGATAAATTCAATGAAACTCTTGAAACGTATATGCAGTGATGAAATGTAACTTGAGTGCGAAATTTGCTTACTGGAAAAAATTAATTAAGTTGATTTCTTAAAATCCGTAAAAATTTGTTAATGATATGTGTTAATTACTACTAAGAGTAAATTGATTGCAAGTTTTTAAATTAAATTAGTTGGATGAAAATTGTAGACCTGATAATGTTTCGAAAAATTTGAGGTTTCAATTCCAGTCACTAATTGCGAAAAATTTCTAAGTTTAAAAATATCGGAAAAAAACGATAAAGTAAAAACAAGCGAGAAAATGATGAAACTCTAAAATATACTAAAAAAAAAATCGAAATCACGAAAAAATAATCTAAGTCTGAAATGCTTGAAATTAGTTAAAGACTAAAAAGTTAAGAAAATAGTTAAAGACTGAAAATAATTGAAAAACGCTAAAATAGTGAAAAAAAATCAAAGTGCTAAATGACAGGAAAAAACGTTAAAGTTCAAAATGTGTGAAAGAATATTTAAGTTAATTATTTCTTTGAAAATTTAACAAGTAAGAAAAAATATTTTGTTGTATGAAAGTCAAAAAAAAAAAAAAAAAAAAAAAAAAAAAAAAATTAGTTAAGAAAATTATTTCTTCGAAATTTTTACAAGTTAGAAAAAATATTTGTAAATTTGACAAAGAAAAAAGAAATTAGTTAAGAAAATTTAACAAGTTAGAAAAAATAAAAAGGATAAAGTTTGAAATGCATGAAAAAGAAAATCAAAGTTTAAAATATATTTCAAGTCCACAAAGCATTGAAATAAATCTAAAATCTCGAATGGGTTGTATTTAAATAAATCTTTACTTAAGTGAAAACTTTGTTATTATGAAAAATAATAATAATGATTATAGTTTCAATTATGAGCTGAAATTCAGTTAATGATATGCCATGATTAGTACTAAAGAGTAAATTAACTGATGGTTTTAAAATTAATTTAATTGTAATATTCGTTGTCATGGTACAGATTCACATTAAGACTAAAAGAGTAATGAAAAATATAGCATAGTGGTTAGCATACGTTTTTGCTAACTCAAAGTTTGGGTGTTCGATTCCCAACTTCAACACTCTGTAAAATAAAAAATAATTAAATTCGTAGAAATAAAAAAAATAAAAATAAACCTCTCAATAGATGGCGCCATGAACGTTAAACACCGCATAAGTTAAAGCATAGCAACAGGTGTTGCCAACCGAAAACTAAAAACTCTGGTTGTCAGGACAACAAGTTCAAAATATTCTAAGTCCGAAAACGCGGGAAAATATCTAAAAACGCGCGAAAATACCCTCGTCATCTTCTTCAAGATTCAGGCGCAACCCAAGGTCAACCCCAAGGTCGGAGGAAGTGGAGGGGGGGTCGGCAGGGGGTGGAGGGGCAATGCATTGCCCAATTGCCCCTCCTGGCGTTGAACTGTCAATTTTTACCTACTGCCCTCAAACTATGAAGGAATGCGTGCCTCGCGCCTTGCCTTCAGAAGGCAACACAATAGATGGTGGTCCCACCTATTGGACAGATCGAGAATTTAGAACCAGGCCGAATAACTTTCCGGCCTGCCATCCTCAGAGGTATCGTTTCATTTGGAGGACATAGTGACCACGAGCATATTTAACGTCGCCCAGTCACCATTAATGACGACGGTGGATCTTCGACCAGCGAGGATCGAACTCGAGACCCTCCGGCCCCAAGTTACCGATCAGGCCACCACGGCCTCCTCCATCTTCTTAGTTTTGCTTCGAGTTCGACAGTGACTTAAACTTTTCAAAGCCATTGACTGTAGATGAAAATTCTAAAGCCCTGGATCGTAGCTTAAAAGTAGGGACACGTCCGTCATCTTGGGCTAAACGTCGCTTCTTTCTTATGTCTGCTAAGGTGAAGTAGCGTGTTTTGCTTTTCAATTGTGATTTCTCTGTGTCAATCTACAGTCAAGAAGAACTGCAATCAAGGAACAAAACACACGCTATTTCATCATAGCAGACATAGGAAGAGAGTGGCATTCAGCCTCAAAATTGCAGACGTGTCCGTGCTTAAGTTACGATCTGGCGCTTTAGAAATTCCTAGTAAGAATCACTGTGTGTGAGTGCAGAACTGTCAGACTTGTACCCCATCCAATGAACATGCATTTTTTTAAACTTAGAAACAAATTATTATCAATTTATTCGTTCGGAAAGCAACATACTTAATGAATTTTCAAATATGTGAGCAATACTGCTTCAGCTCACTCGTGCTCAACAGGGCAAGTTTAAACTATTTAGTAATTTTGAAATTCATGTAATGGGACAGGAAAAATCACTTGAAGCTGAGATCGAGCCAGCAGCTGGTTCAAACGACACTACCTGACGACAAACAATGCGTAATGCGAGAAAGGAAAGGATTGCACATTATTTGGTTACCTGTATTGTTACGAGTTCAGTGTAACTTCAAACTTTCTTTAAATGACGACACAGTTCTTTAGAAAACACAGGAGATTTATTTACAACTATGTACAAGAAATATCGTTAACAACTGCTAAATTAGCCATAGCAATTAGGCAAATATCATTAACACCGTAAACTCAACGGTAAAACACGTTTTTATATCAAAATACGCAACAACACAGCGCAAAGGCTAATTCGAAGCGCAACGAGAAACGAAACTCCACAGTTAGAAAGCTAACCAACTGGCTCCTCCATTCACAAGACGCCCTGCGTTTTATACCGAGCAAAGAAATATCCGGAAAACCCTACAATGTTCTAAAATTTCTTATATTTTCTTTTTATTCCACTCACAAATCTTATCGTTTAGAAATTGGAGGACTGTATACTTCAGTCGAATGTTAGGGAGTTGTATGTACATTACAAGAAACTATTTACAGGTTAGGTTACTAAGATAATTTTAGATGAAAGATAATGGCATAAACGCCAAATTTAGCAACATTACAACAAATTAATCATAAAAATAATTACTATTTACGGAATTTGTTACATTGCCCCCTTCCTAAGGACTGCACGTCCCGGGCACTACAATCCCCAGAAAGGATGCCAAACTTATATCACAAGTTTACAAATACACACATTAAATAATAACCAATCAGAAACAGAAAACTCAATAATAACAAGAAATATTACTAAACATTAAAAGCAAAAATTATTTACAACTTCGTTGTTATCAACCATGGTCGTTTACGTAATTACTCATAAACTATGACCATAGTATGGGGCTAACCGATCATAATGTACAACCCTAGGTTTTGCGTTAGGTGATTTTTGGATCCTCACTACGACGTCATTCAATCGGTTAAGGACCTTGTACGGTCCATCCCAATGCGACTGTAATTTGGGTGAAAGACCTTTCCGTCGGATGGGATTCCATTACCAAACCTTGTCCCGTCGCCTTCGTTGAATTCATGTCCAATGGACCTTGTGTCGTATCAGGTCTTCATCTTCTCCGCTGCGATGTTGATTCGCTCTCGTGTGAAGTTATGAACGTCTTCCAACCGGACCTGGAGATCCTGGATGTACTCCTCAGGCGATGAAGGCGCATCCGGAGGACGACAGAAGACGAGATCACAAGGTAGCCGAAGCTCTCGTCCGAAGAGCATCTGCGATGGGGCATATCCGGTAGTTTCGTGGACAGCACTGCGGTAGGCCAGCAGCAACAAAGGTAGCTTCTTGTCCCAATCCTGTTGATTTCCGGAGACCATAAGCGAGAGATTATTCAGGATTGTGCGCTTAAATCTCTCCACCATGCCGTCTGATTGTGGGTGTAGTGGTCCTAATTTTCTCAATTTTGGGAATTCGACATAAGCCCATAAACACAGCAGAGATGAAATTCCTCCCTTGATCGGAATAAATCTGCAAAGGTGTTCCATCATAAAAATAATCACTATTTGCAGAATTTGTAACAGTATAATAGTTTCGATCATATTATCTGGCTTTGACAAGTAACTCTCTATCAGCTGATGCTTAAACGATTCCGTTTGTTAAAATAGGGGTGAAGGAATCCAGTTTGCACTGCGGATAACGGTTGTTTAGCATTTTGCCAATCTAAGAATTCCTCATCTCTTAACCCAAACATAAATAAACTCGTCCAGGGTCAAACGTCTTTCCACCAAAGCTAGAATATACCAACACACGCACTGAATGCCCATTACAGACAAATAATGATTAAGTAAACTTAATCTATTGAAAGCAAAAGTAGCCTTGGAAAGTGACAAAAATTGTACTTAAAAATTCAAAATCGCAGTAAACATTATACTTTTCACGCTTATTGCCTATCTTGACTTTATCCATCAAATATTTTGCTTTTTTTCTGAGTCATCGAAAGTAAATTATACACCACTAACTATGAGCTCAATTTTATTTACAAATTTTGTAACAAAAATAACTTTTCGTGAAAAATATGTTGTAAGATGTATGTATTTGTCTTGGAAGGTACAACTTACTAAATGTATTGGGATATATATCGGCCTGCGACTTGGGCTGCTCCATCTGTGAATCAATTGTGTAGCACATGTTAGGCTCTCCAGCTGATGTTGTAGACGGAACTCTTCTGAAGGGAAGTCTGCAAGATTTTAAAATATACTAAAGTGAGATAATTTCGGAGAAAGTAGGATCACGACTGCAAATTGTTATGAACAATTTCAAAAATTAAAATTGAAACGATAATATATTAAAGTTTTTTTTCTGGTTGATATGCAACGCTCCTTTGGAAAACATTAATAGCATGGTCGTAAATTATTGCCTCAATCTGAGAAAGCATAATGTTTTTCAGCAGTAAAAAGAAAAAGGGCATCAAAAAACATACGTCACTCAAAAAAAAAAAAAAAAAAAAGAGAAAGAGAGAGGAAAAAAAAGTAAAAGAAGTATAAACTCTACAAATAGTTACTGCTCATGATTTAAGTAATTTAATTTACTGTTCTAATTAACTACTGGTAACAAGTTGGGAAAGCCAAATTAGGCTTGGTAAAAAATTGCGTTCGACCTCATGAACTTCATGCTTTTGAAAAAAATCATTTCCGGCAATCTTTAAAGAAGTGTTGAGCAGACTAAAGTGGTGAATACTTCGAGAAAGAGAGTGTAAAACCTTTTTTTATTATAGGAACAGCCCAGTAACGTAACTAGGGGTTGGCAGGAGTGACTCTCGCCAGGGGCACAGCAGCCAGGGGGGCGGCATTTCGATTGATTAAAAATTTTTTTTAGAGTTTTTCTTCTTTTTTGATTATAGAATTTAAATGCTTTTAAAATTTAAAAAAAAAAAAAAAAAAAACTCGCTAGAAAAAGAGCTAGAGGGCGTACATACAACCTACTGAGACGAAACATAGGGCATCATTGAAAACAATTCTAAAAAAGAAAAAAAGAAAACAAATTACAATGCTGCTTCCTATTTGTCACATCAATTAATCAAAATACTAAAAAAGGAGGTCACAATGACCTCCGGTGACTTCCCACGCGGGCGACCCTGGGGGGCGGGGGGCAATTTCTTTAGTTCGCCAGGGGTTCTAGACCCCATAGTTACGCTACTGGAACAGCCATATCATTTTCCCAATTCCCAACTGGTGGAAAATAACTGATTTTCGAGGGAATTTTTCCACAGCCGGAAATTTTTTACAGGTTCTTAACTTGATTCTCACCTGGTGGCTTTTGTGTTGTTGAGATTTTGGACGATGCACATTATTTCATAAATTGTAGATCACAAGAAAGTGGAAATTGAAGTCATCAGGACAAAGAGTCATTTTAAAAGCCGTTAAAAGTTTTGTTAACTACACATTATGTGTGTCTTCATCATAATTTTAAGCATTTAGTTGAAGCTTCAATTTCCAAGCTTGTCCGATAAAGTCAGTTTTATCTTAGACTAGCAAAAATACCCGGCTTTGCCCGGGTCAGTAATAATTATGAGAAACAATCGTTACTTGCCTTGTTTCCTGTTTTAAGCGAAAGAATTTAAAACAAACCTTTTTGACGTGATTAAAAATCGAGCTTCTTCCTTACTCATTAAACTAAAATAGCAATAAGTATAAAGAACAAAATAGTATTCAATTAGAAACGCATATACAAATTTGAAGAATTTCCGAAATATGAAATTAAACTTTACATGTTTAAAAAGATTTATCTGTTAGTACTTCTTTTTTTTTAATCTAAAACCTTCCTGATGTACGAACTGTTTTAAAAAATGTAGCCGCCCGTGTTCCCCTTACACTTGCTTTAGTTATTTTGGGAAATTTCAATTTTTGTGGGCACTTGGTGCTGTTTAAAATCTTACCAAATTTGCGAGAATCATTTTGGGACACTTTCGATAATATTCCCCCTCCTTACTAATTTTTATTACAAAAATATTGTTCCAGATGCTGAGATACTTTTGGTAAAAATAAAATGGCGCTAAACGGTTTCATCCGAAATGTTTCCAAAATAAGGAGTAAAATTTGGCGATAGTTTGAAATCGTGCAAAAAGAAAAATTAATTGAAGTTTTTGTGCGGTTTATGGATTTGCCTAATTTAGTTGTTGAATTATTTTACCCAGTATTTTTTTTTTTTTTAAGTATCTTTGATTGGCGATATTTTGTTTATATGGTGAAAGCTGAGAAACATTGTTACGTAGTCTTTGGGCTCAAAAACAGCGACAGTGGAAAAAACTGCCAAATGCATCAGCTACTGAAATCTTTCTGAAAAAATTCTGGCGATATTTCTGCTGGTTGGTAGTATATATTGAGCAAGTGTCCAATCAGCATAAATAATAATAATAAACCATTAATTACAAAAGTTCCGTTTAAAAGTAAAATGATCAGCCAAATCCATTTATTTTTAGCCAATCTTGTGGGAAAACGTAACTACTTTAAGATTTGACTTGAGAAAAGCCTCAAAAAGTCAGACGAAACGCAAAAATATTCAACAATACAACAATACTTGGGAGTTGAGATGACACACTAAATAATGACTTGGGTTGATGAAAGCCTTTGAACAGGGAACAAAAAAGCTCATAACTCGTTTTTTATACAACTTAGAAACTTCGAACAGATGCTATCTTCAGTAGAAAAATTGGCGCTTTCGATGGACATATAATGTTAATATGTGCACGTTTTTTTCCACCCCCATATTGGGGCATTTATGCGAAAATTGGGACTAAAATTGGAATAAAAAGGGAACTATCAATCGGATTTTTTTCGAACTGGTCTATAAACCTTCCCAGTACCAAACTGAACAAACGGTGAAAGTTTCAGCCAAATCTGCCGGGTAGTTTCTGAGATCTTAGGGAACAAATTTACCAAACTCCATTTTTATATATATAGATGAAACAAATTGCACTTGACCAACGTGAACATAATTTGTTCACATTATATTTCAATCGCAATTCTTTCTCTTGTGGAACTCCAAACAATGTGAGCTCCAAATAACTTGAAAATTGGCTTTGTCCTTGCATGCTTCCAAGTCATAAATGCAGTTTTCAATCCCTGCGCTCTAAGGTAATGTATTTCTCACTTAAGAGAATACTTCATTTGTTAGAAAAATTTCGTCATCTACGACGATTCTTTCCATGCTGAGTCAGAAACTCATGCTCAAATCTTAAGAAATGTTCTTCACCATGGCGAAAGTTTAATCACAGCATTTTTCAAGAAGCTATTTCGTCATATATGATGAAAATTTCGAAAAAAGTTTGGATGAATTTTCGTGAGTATGGCAGTAGAAACTTCCTTGTAAATAGATCACTGAATAAAATACGATAGTCAGCACAAAAATATGAATAAAATCCTCACTACAATAGCATTAAACGAGAATTTATGAACATTTTCAGAATATCTGAAAATATTTCGGGGAATTTGCAAATGTTCTTTCATTGAAGAATTTAAGAATTTTCCGAATAAATTCTGATTGTTAAAAAAAAAGGGTCTTACTTGCATTTGCGTCGTGTTCCCTCGATTACTTTATAGCATCTTCCAATTATGCTGTCGTTGTGCGCTTCAATCTCAGAATCTTCCCACCAAAATTCATTCACCACGAAGCTGTTCAAAAATGGAGCCTGTTTCACAAAAAAAAAAAAAAAAAAAAAAAAAAAAAAAAAAAAAAGCATATTTTTTAGTGTTTAATATTTTTATGTTGAATCTATTCTATTAGACTAAGAACCCATTGCAAATTTATACCCCCTTTGCTTTTTGAACAAAACACAATTCTTGGTAGAATTACGGTAACCGGGTCGCGTTGGCGGATTTTTTCAAAAACAGCCAAAGTTGGCACCTACGACTCAATGTAAACAAAGTACTTCAATGCAAACAAAGGAAATCCACCAATAAGAATAGATCCAAAGAAAATGGGCGGAGCTATGAATGACTCAACTTATCACCTTGGTAACAAAGAGTCTGTTAATTTTTTCTTTCTTTGATCGTAACCGCAAAGAAAAAAAATATTGAAATTCTTTTTCCTCTTTTAAATGATGATAATGTAACAAAATATACAAAGAAACATATTTTTAAATCTAATATAGGAAATCATAGAGTACAGCTGGCATTTTTTTAAGAGAGAAAACAATTAAATATGTGAAAGAAAAAAAAAGGGTGGGGGAGGGGATATTTGGAACAAATAATTGATAGTTTTCAAAAACATTCAATGCAAAAAAAAAAAAAAAACTGAAGCTGTTTTTGGCTAGCGTGCACATTTTATTCGAACAAAATACATAACGAGCAATGAGCAAATAGCAAACGAAACATTATGTAATATTAACATTGTATTAAAATTCAAAAAAAATTGCTAAATAAATTAAAAATACTACAAAATGGCGTTAAAGCTCTGTTAAAATGTAAAATAACTTCTAATTAAAGGATCCAACAACTCCATTAAAATTCAAATTACTATACCAAAACACATTGAAACAAATTCTAAGGAACAAAAAAAAAAAAAAAAAAAAAAAGTAAAATAAATTCTAACAAAATTTAACAACATTAAAAGTTGGATCGAAAACGACATTAAAATATGAAATAAATCGTCAAATAAACAGAAAACTCCATTAAGTACAGTTAAAGTGTAACAGTAAAACGAGAAAAATCTATTAGATAAATTAAACTACACGAAAAGATCCAGTCAGAGAACGTTATCATAACTGCAAATTTTAATTTTACCTTACTGAATAATTACAATAATTAATAAATTTTAAAATAAAGATGGAACAATAAAACATGAAGGAAAGTACTTACGGCGAGCAAAATCTAAAAAAAAGTATCCAAAAGATATGAATGGCTAATTTTTAAATCAACAACTTAAAATAGTTAAGAGTGAAAAACATTCCACGATGTAAAATTTTATAAAAAGTTTCGACGATCTAAAAATTGAAAAGATACAGTTTACGTTGCCAATTTTCAGAAAAGAAATCAACTTTCAGAAATTTAAAAATATAATTCTATAGAATTAAAAAAAAAAGTTTTATGAGACAACTCAATTACAGTTTTGTGTATCGCCGATTGGCCAAATGAATAGCGAATCAGCTTTGTTGTAGTGTTGCTAATATTGCTCTGTCGCCAATTGAGGTTGCGGGTTGCCAGAATGAAACATTCATCGCCGCGACCCGGTTACCGTAATTCTACCCATTTCTTCTCCAGCAGTTAATGAATAAGTTATTAAAAATGTCGAATTTCAATAACTTTAATCTATACTGAAATCGGTTTCCATGGGGAAAATATCCTGCTAAACCATGGGGAAAATATCTGAGCCCCCCCCTTTAAAATTTTGCATGTGGGCGCACTTGATCTCAACGCTCACCGTGACCTCCATAAAAGTGCTCATAATAGTAAAACACGAAAGGGATCCATTGAAACATGGTTACAAATTGGTGTGCACTCAATACAGTTTCTTGAATAATCTCTATATCGGATGTGCTGTTCAGCGTTGCTCGATTATGTCCCAGTGCTTGTGTTGGGGAACATCACTGAGGCTACAGCTGCGAATGACGAACTCCGAAAGCAACGAATCAATGTGTAACTTCGTGTTATGACACGAAGATTCACAAGCGGGGAAAACCTCAAATGGTTTAGATCAGTGGTACCCAACCTACGGCCCACGGGCCAGATGTGGCCAGCGAAGCTGATCCATTTGACCCATTGCTATGTTTAATGCTACGAATCAAAAAATATACTATAAAACCAACGAAAACAACAGATAATCCTTATTCGGGGCAACAAATGCTTCTTGCAGATTCGAAGTCAAATACTTAGAAATTAGTTTCTAAGAAACAGATGGAAACTCTATCAATAAAACAAGCATGTAGTAATCATAGCAACACTGCCGTTAGCAGTTCAACGGCAGTATCTGCAGAAATAAGTTTTCAAGACATTTGAAGAAACGCGTTTTGGATTCAATGCTAACAATAGGGAAATGGTAAAACCAGATGTATTTTTCGTACATTTTTTTTCGGCGGAAACCAAATAAGCAAGTTTGCACAATAAAGCTAACGTACACTAAATGTTAAACATGCAAAAAGGTGAAAAATGAAAAATTTTCAGTGTTACTGCCCTTTACTTGCCCACGGCAGAACAGTTATAGGTTTGTAGTTTTCTTCCCTTTTCAGCGTCTTCCAAAGCGATTTTTTTAAAATTAAAACACTTTCACGACAATTATAAATTAATTTGCATAAACTAATCACTTTTTCAGTTTTTGCGTTACTTGAATTTGTTGTGACAAACCTTAGTCTACGTTAAGTCTTCTATTTTACTGCTCAAGTCAGTTCTGTGCTTCTTAAATCATTTCAGTTGTGATTTATCACGAAATCAGGGTTTAATATTATACTGAAATAGCTCTCGATAAAGTTATAATTACTCGATATACCTGTTGTGTATGATGTTATTTATGGTTATTACTGAAGCTTTACGGGACAAAATTAAAGATAAAATTAGCTCGTACATTAAAATCGAAATGAATCGGTCAAAAGTTTGAAAAATTAGCACTCGATAAAGGTTTTGATAATTGAAAATAATCGACTTTGTATCTTTCATATCAGCTACTCTCTCAGTACTTTTAAAACAACAGAAATAATACTTACCCCTAGATATGGTGGTAAATTGTCAGGACAATACTTTGGATATGTGTCGCAGAAACGCTCAAAAGGCATGATTGTGCATTCACTGTCTTCGTAACTACAAACTACAGTTCTTCGCTGTCTAAAAAAAAAAATCAAGTACATGACATTGTTTTTAAGCAAATGGTTGTTGACAAAATTTTACTTTTTTCTATTTATTGCGTAATGGCTATTATATTGATGGAAAGGAGATACTTAATGGGACGAACACACACAAACCATTGTGGGTTTCACGGATTTAGCCTATAATGAGGCCCGTGTGAGCGTCCATGTGTCCCCATGGAACAGTTCATTCCATATTACCGTGGATTCGAGTATACGACCTGGTCCGGTGGTGCCGATAACCTGCTTAATTTGCTTCCCCCTTCAAAGCCGCTGACTAGATACAGATCTAGTCAAACATACGTAGAAGGTGGAAGCTGGGATTAACATTAACCGGGCCGCACCACGAGGAGGCCTCTCACCATTACGACTCCGGAAGGGTGCGGTGTGATTTCATGGTCAAAGAGTACATTTTAATATGGTACTTTTTCTTTCATTGCATTTTTTTTTAAAAACATCACGTAAAACTACAGTCATGATACTAAGATTAAGTAATCTGATGGCAGTTCACTAAACAAAATACAGGGTCCATTATGAAAGTAATGAGCATTTACTGGCAAAATATATTTATTGATCGTAATTTGTACAAATGTTCAATATTCTTCAAAATACATTCCTCCTGCATCAATACACTTGCGGAGACGTGTTTGCTACGCTTGAAAGGCACCCTGAAACTCTTCCAAGGGAATGCCTCTCAGGAACGTTGTAACATGGTGTTGGATGTTTCCCAAGGTTCCCCAATGTTTTCCTTTCTTCTCTCTCTCTCTCTCTTGAGTCGCGGAAACAAAAAGAAGTCACATGAAGCTAAGTAGGGACTGTAATGTGGTGAGGGATCACCGGGGGGGGGGGACATCCATAACATGGTTCGCCGGCGACCTCCTCCTGGCTCTCTTTGAATGCCTTGTGCCACTTCCCAGACTGTGATATTGAAATGCAATCGTCCTTGAAGGCTTCTTGCAGCATCTGGAATGTTTCGGTTGCATTTTTTCCAAACCTCACGCAAAACTTTATGGCTTATCATTGTTCAAGCGAACGCTCCATTGCGTTATGTTACAAAAGTTGAAAACATACTTCAAACGGAGGCACTTATCTCCGCTCACACTGCTCGAAAGCAACTGACGACTGGATGCATTGAAAGGGCATATCCCGCACCACATTTCCCAGCCGGTTTTACCGTGCTGCCATCTATCGTCGCGTCACAATAACATTATGCTCATTACTTTCATAATGGACCCTGTATGAAATAGATCTGAGACATATATTTTAGGGTTTGTTACCTGTTTTTGTTGCAGAACGTAAGTGCCGGTTGTTGCACTTCATATGGGTTGCTGACCAAAACGTTGACCACAGTTGGATATGCCAGGTACAGCATGAGGAAATTCCACGTTTGGTAGAGAAATCCGACCGCACTTATGAGGATGACAAATATCTTGATGATTCTCTTCACCCAACTTTTGGTAGCGGTAATTTCTGGAACACTGGTAATCAGCGAACTTTTCAGAATGGATTTCAGGTAACATACAAAGGATTTATACTTCTCTAAATCTTTAATGGCAGTTTTCTTTTTCTGTGTGGCAGTTAAATGACAATTAGAAATAAAAATCTATTTACAAGAGTTTTTTTTTTTGCATGCTTATATAAAGATCATAAAAACATAACAGATACATATTCAAGTGGATAGGTCATCGGATTTGGAACCGCAGAGCCTCGGTTGGGAACCCTATCATTGAGAAGAGATAAAATGGTGGGCGTGAAGACTTGCATTCGTGAAGCAAAGATCTCCAGTCTCGTGATAGATTTTTAAAGCAAAGCATTGGAAGAAGTTCACGCAAAACGTGCCTATCATTCGTCGTTGTTGAGTCACGTGACTTGGGGTCTTTTCCTCAGCTTTTGCTAAGCAAATAATTGGACTTGCTCTCTCCACTTACTAATTCCTGCTCTAAGAACCCAACGCTGCCAAATACTCATCGAATACAAGCGAAGTAGGAGCTCGTTAAATCCATGGGTACAAGAGCTCTAAGGTGAGTCGTTAGCAGATGCCATGGTAGCAGAGTTCCTGTAGATCACCCTCCCCTTCAGAACAATGCCTAAATTGTGGAAATGGTGTTGCCATCTATCGAAGCGAAGACAAATTCCTCCCTATTTGGGACCCTGACTTTCTCAGGATCTGCGCACTCCTGCCTTAATTCCTACTTGCTAAACGAATGGGCTTGCGTCAACCAAGTGGAATCACTAACAGCATAAGATATTATCTTTATCAAACCTTATGTTTACGATAGTCCCTTGTAGTAAAAGCTCATTGCATTTTTATAAAATAAGCACAATTTACACTTACAACCTGTTTGCATCATAAAGTATTAATTTGACATGGAAGAAAATTACTCATTTCTTTTTTAGAAGTAAAAACTTAAGTTAATTGGTCAGTTGCGGAAAATATAATTGAATTAACTGCATATAAAATTGATAAGAATTTTGCACAAATGAGTTAAAAGGAATAAATAACACAGACATTTTAGGTCAGAAGTAATGATTTTAACGATTTGTAGAAAATGTGCACAGTTTAAGGTTTTTAGAGTAAGGAAATTGTTGTGGTTTTCCTATGTTTTCTAGGTACAGTTTATCCCAGGAATGACCTACATTTTCAGAAAAAAGCCATTATCTGGGGAAAAAAAGTTACGAAAGCCACTTTCACTTTTTCCAACATACTGAAAAATATTTGAAAAAAAAAAAAAAAGTGAAAAAACGTTATTTATAGGCTGATTGCGTGATTTTCATCTACAAAACTCATTTTTGTTTTAAATCTATAAACATCCGGTTAGTGGAGATTTAAAAAATAATATAATAAAAAAAGGAAACATAAGTTCGAAATTAGGTTGTATTGGTGAGAAATTTTTTCAAAGATTCAGACAGTTAGGTCATGTATGAAATTAAAAAGAAATAAGTTGAAACAATTCTAAATAATCAGTAATCAGTCTGTAGTTAATTTCTCTTTTGAATACGTAGCTTTTTGGCGAAGTTATCTATATTAGGATTAGTTCTTGGAGATGCTATCAAATTTAACTATTTTAGACACGTATCGATTGAATCTTGAATCGGTTGATTTTGTTATGTTCATAAAAGAAAATATTTGTTCACAAACATATTAAGTTGATATGAACCTATAACAATATCTGGTGTCCGAATCATGTTAATTAAAAAAATTGCCGTTAGTAAAAATTTCCAAAATATTTAATGTAGTTTGTTGCTGTCATACAATTCATGTGTTCCTAGTTCATACTACCTATATGCTGTGCTACGATATTTTAGATAAAGTTGTTATCCCGACTATATTTTGGCATCATTATATTTACCAATGAATATAAGTTAACTACCAGTAAGAGTTCAATGGATTTGATCCAATATAGTTCTCAAAATCTGACAAGGTTCCCAAAAACGACATTTTCCCCCACTTTTTTTTGAATTTTTTGAACATGTCTTCACAAGTCACTGTAAATACTACACTGTGACACGCGTACTTGGGGTGGCATCCCTAGTTTATTCCAAAACCAATGAAGATCGTGTTAATTCCATACAGAATTCCATTGCAGGTGTCATTCCAGTTATAATCGAATTTAACCGAATAATATAAGCCGTTTTAGAAGTTTCGAGTAAGAATAAATATCCTATCTATAAATAATAGCAATAAAAATAATAAAACAAAATATAATGAGTTAGTTTTACGAACCATTATCTTATCGGTGCTCTCCTGGCGATCTTGCCAATTTCTTGATTCCATCCAATCCTTCAATATAAAGATACCGTTTAAAAAAATCTTGAATACCATTATAAGTTGCTAAAGTTTTCAGAAGGGGTAGCATATCTTGTGATGTTGTAAGTAAATACTCTATATAAAAATAAATTATTTCATTTTTAGAGTAAGAATTTCGGTTGGTTCGTTAGTTGAAGAGTAATAAAAGATACATATCTGCTTTGGATCTTGATTTTGGGAGACTTCATGGTTTGAAGACTATGCTACATTTGACTTATATTTGAGCAATCAGAATTGTTATTGCTTTTACCGTAACATAACTGGCGTTCGATCCTTTTATTCACTTTTTAGTTGATAGATAGCGAGTAATACGATACAATCTGTTATCGGAGCATTTTTTTTAAGTTTAAGTATTTCCTGCAGTAATTTTAACTCGACAAAGTAAACTGTTAAAAAAGAACCTTTAAATTAAGAATAAACATAAAGCAAAATTTTAACTCTTTGTGAGCAAATGGCTTAAAAGAAAGCATGATTTTTTGTTGTTAACCTCTTAACCTATTCTTATCCTGTCTTGATAAACAATATATTGAATTAAACAGATTCATTTTTATTAATATAAAATAAAAGCTGAAAAATGAATATAAATATGTCTTTGTAGTTTTCGATTTTACCATTGCCGAACTCAAAATTACGGCAATCGGAATATACGAAAATTTTTAAATTAAAATTTATTATAATCTTCATTAATTCAATTAAATAGTTCATAAAAAGTAAATGAAAAATACGTATTCAATTCATTAAATTTAATTAGAAAATTACTTACGTTGCTTCTCGTTTTCTAAAATGTGAGAGGTGAAATGCAAATCCTGTTTCTATTAGTTCGATTCCTTAAAAATTATGCATTAATTTTACAATTTTTTTTTGCGAAGTATATTGGCGTTCATTAATATAAATTGCTTGTTATAATTAGTTGGAAATGTTTCGGCAACTGTGACATCATCAAAATAAATAGAATTTTGTTTCTACGACATGCAATCCGTTATAGGGAGAAAACAAACAAGCTCTCAGCAGCATTACGGCACATTTCCCAATGAATTAGCAATTCAACAGAGCAAACAAATAACTGAAAATTAGTTTTTCATTGCATAAGCAAGTGAAATACAAGAAAGGTTTTCAACAAATTTGTCTGCATTGCATGATTTATAAAAATCCATCGCACGTAACAGAAAATCTTTTAAAATATTAAAATTAATTTGTTACTTCCAAATAGTTTCGATATGTATGTTTCCATAACAGAAAAGTAGGAGAATTTGCTTGTTAAATGGCTTTGAAAAATATTGAGAATGTATGGAAGGTATCAATGGTTAAAATAAAATTAAGTAAGGGGTTGTCCACAAACTATTTCACCCAATGAGAGAGGGAGGGGGGGGGATCGTGATATTGTGACAGTTTGTGACAAGGGAGTAGAGAGAGGGTGAAACTAGAAGTATGACAACACTCATTGCTAATTAGAATATTAATTATGAAAAACAGCGTGACATGAGACAAAAAAAAGGAGGGGGTGTTCGGCGAAGTGTGACACTTTCTGAAAAAGGGAGAAGGGAGTCAAAAAAATGATGTAAAAAAGAGTGATATCATTTATGGACAGCCCCTAACGCTAAGTTAATGAAGAGTTAATATATACTTTGCGCTAAGTACATTAAGTATGAGAAAAAATAGTTATAAGGATCTATTTCTTCTTTCTTTTTATAGAATTTTTTTATTTTCAGTTTAGTTTGAAAAGATAAATAAATAAATTAAATGTAATGCCTTGCACTACACAAACAAATGAATTATAAACTCTTTTATTCTTTGGTTTCAGTAATATATTTATGTGTTCCATAGAAATTAATCTCTATTTTAATATGTGTTCAGTATTGATTTTTAATAACACTGCGTAAACTGATTTTTAATTATACAATTTTCTTTCGAAAAATACAACTAATTTCAGAAAAAGTCACAAATATTTGTTTCCTCTTTGAAAACTGCCAGCAAGACACTAAACTTTGTTAGATTATAAATACTAAATTTGGCATATAATTTATTTTAAATGATTCTGGAACATAATTTGAGTATTTCTTGGAAATATTTAATTCCAGTTCAAATGCTTGAAGTGTAGCAATAACGTTTCACTGAAGCTCAAGCAAATTGCGTAGATCTCAGTTGTTGACAAGAAGTGTTCGAGGTATATATGGGATCGGTTAGAATGAGATTGAGCTGGAGTGAAAATAATTTAGTCCGTCCAAGCTAGATTTTTTGTTATGTTAGTCAACGCTAATGCCTGCTCGTGCATTGTTAGTAAAAGATATGAGTTAGGTTTATCCAAGGACGGTCATTAAGGGGTCTATTGATCTTTAACCATTAAAACTTTCGATTTTCTGGAAACAAGTATAACTTAAGCACAGTTTAATTCTGAACAACTTCATAACTTAATATATATTACTAATACCATACGCAAAAATTACTTGGATCGTAAAAAATATATACTCTCCCCACTGAAATTTATGTCAACAATAGCTGTTCAAACCTCTTTTTCTCTGAAGTGTTTTTCGCTTTGCGCGTATAATAGCTCAAAAAAGCTTCACATATTTTTATAAACAATTTTATGCAGATTTAACTGGTTTAACTTTATGATCTAAACCTAAATTTAAGTTAAAAATCAAAGTTTTTTTTTTTTTTGAAAAATATTTTCTCTCAAAATTTTGGTACATTTTGATATTTATTTTTAAAATTTCAAAAAGAAAAAAAAATTATTTCTCAAAAATTTAAACTTTGTCCAGTTTCTGAATAAAGTATATAGTAATCCTTTTAAAATAATTATACGTGTCTTTTACGGTATGAGAGAATGCATGCTGTTATATACTTTTTTCCAAACTTGAAAAAAAAAAAGTAAATTTTGTTACCATTTTTCCAAGGATAAAATTGTGCTGTTTAAATATATGTTACATCATGTATTTTTCTCAGAATTTCAGCTTTTATTTAGAGCTAAAACTTTAATCGTAGCTTGTATAGAAATTTAGTCACAAGCTTTTAGACAATGGGTGTTTGTCGTGTCGCGTTACAATTTTAAGAGTCCCGAGACCACTTAAGGGCACGTGTAGAACGTACTTTATTTTCCGTGCGTGTAATGTTTTTATTGTGTGTTGTAGTTAAATGTTATGTTCAATTTGAAACCATTGCTTTTGTTTATTAAGAGAACACAAAGGCAGTATTAACGACTCTTTAGTCTTTTCATTCACGACACATGTCTCATCTCACGACTTTCCACTTTCTTTAGGAAAATAAATAAAGAGATATGGAAACTTTACAAAATAGACAGTTATCTGACAAGATAGAGCTAAACAATGCAAACACTTTATTTAGTAATAAGATAGAACGCTCAATGAGAAAAAAAATATGCATTTTTTCTGGAAACGAAATTTGAAGTAAATTCGTAGGTCTTATATCAAGTATGAACTTCTAAGGCTTTTTTTTTTTTTTGAGACTTTTTTCACTTTTTCCATAAAATATCTCTCATAAATTATGCCTATTTCGAGAAAATACGCATATTTTCCTAGAATTTTTAAAATTTCTAAATTTAATGTCAAGGCTCCAAATTTTTGAAATATATTATCAAACATAGTAACGCTGCTCGATGGCACATCACATTGGCATTTCGAGCACCAAAGACTATTTAAACATAAAAAAATTACAATTGGTGGCTCCCATGCGTAAGACAGTATTAAAAAAAAAAAAAAGCAAAGATTCCGTTTTTTAGTTATTTACAACAATGTACAACGAGTTTTCTCGCGGAAAAATGTGCACTGACCGTTTAAATATGTACGTGGTTAAGTAATATAATGCACATATAAGTATACAGATAAGTATACAGATACTATCTCTATTTAATATAAATGCCAAAATATGTATGGTGGGTGCGCCAAATAATGTCATGTAGACCAATAAAGCTAACCCTCATTTTTTTTTTTTTTATGTAGGATAGCAAAATTGAATTGAAAATTGTTTTTATTCAACGAACGTACTTTAAATTCTTAGCACCGGGCATCGCCGTGCGGGTACTGATAGTATTATTATGTATAGATTAAGTATATATGAAACATTGTAACATTAAAGTTATAATGTTTACATTTGATATGTCTGTATGAATGATATGCTAATGATTACAGTGTGTGTGTGTATGTATAGGCATGTTTGTGCGTGTGTGTGTGTGTATGTATCAAAGTTAAAACAATAAGCAAATCATAGTTTATGAATGGGATGCACTAATAAAAAGCTTTATTTTATTTTTAACATTCGCTCATGCAGGACATTAAACTACAAGTAAATCTATAGGTAGATATAAATTTTACGTAACGAAGTGCAACACTTCAGCATCCTCTTCCTCTTGAAATAATTTCTTCATAACATTTTGTTTTCAAATTTTGGCATAGTTCAAATCAATAAATTCGAGATGAATAAAATACACCTTTGTTGAACCCAGCAAGCATGGCTTTCTTCTTTTGTTTTCGTGACTTCCAGAAACTACGACCAGCAGGATAGTAAAGCAGGTAAGTGATTGTTTCAAAGAGGTCGAAGAAGGAAACCAATGAAAGACCAAGCCACATGCCCATGTAGCCTCCAATGTAACTAAACATCTCAACACTCTGCAAGAAATGTCTGGAATTAGATGCATTGATTGAGCATTAATTTGTTTTGTTTAGAGCTGAAGATACAACAATGGAAGCATTTGAATAGTTTTGTGCAGCATACGGAGTTTTCGTTTTTGTGAAAAGTTAAAACATGGCCCCACTAAATTTCACTTACGTTTATAGGCCGACACCATAGCTGAAACTCATGGCAACAAAGAGGGCGCTACAGGGGATCCATGTTTTTCATTACGTTGCCATTGATTGGTTGATTCCAGGGTTTAGTTCAGCGCCTCTTGTGGTCAAAATGGGGGACGTCCAATCAAAAACAAACCAACTTTGAAACTTGTGAATGATTGGTGGATGCACAGGATTCCATTCAATTTCAAGAGCAAATCACAGTTGCATCGGTTTAACACAGAAAAGTCATAAATTCTCAAGGCCCGAAAGCGTCAGTGCCATCTAGTGGGGCCAAGGTTAAAAATATCTTTGCAGAAGCGTTTAATCAGCAGTCGACAATCAAAGAAAATGAAACGAATTTTGAGTCCTACGTACTTTTAATGGTAATTTTATGTGAATTTCTAGGATATAAAATAAAATCTGTTAGACCAGGTGTTTCTAACCTTTCAGACTCTTCTCCCCTTGTTGAACACTGATGTAAGGTCACGTTCCCAAACTATATGCAGTGAGAAGCAAAGAGAGGTAGGTGCCAAAATTAAGAATTTGTAGATAACTATAGTATATAAATGGTAGGTGAACCTCACCTCTGTTTTGGGGAAAGGGATAATACTATTAGATCTGGTAGGTGCTGCTATACAGCATGATTTAGAAAACAAATTAAGGTCTAACGAGGACCGGAACTTTAAACGCATTTTACTCAAAATTCGAAAATGTCCACTTACGTCCGTTTGCTTCTCACTGCTTCATATGATCAATACGATAGGAATTTGAAACTGCAACTGATTTAAGATAGCAGAAACTGGTGATTTTGTTAAAATATAAATAATTTCGTACACAAAGTTTAATATTACAACGCTTAGTTTTGTTTTGAACAAATTATTAATCGGACACTTGAAATCAAAGAATCAAAAACTAAATGCTAATTGGTTGAGGTATGTAGGTGAATTTAGCATGTAACACCAGTTACTTTCACAAAATCAGTGGGAGGGATACCACCGTTTATCCTTGAAAAATTCTTGAATATTGGGTTGCGACTGTGACAAAGAACATCTCAAAGCACTTTCAATGTCCAGCTAGATATGTTGACTCTACGGTACGTTAATGCTGAAAATTCGTATTTTGAGATATGTGAATGAAAAACACACTAGAAAACTCAAAAAGGGCAATAATAATAAAAACGTTTACTCTTGACGAAAAAACTACAGCACGTTTTGAAAGTTTTGCTGTTTTACTTTATTATTTTATACGTTCATACCTCCTTTGAAATTCTTCAGCGCTTCCTAAGGAGGCACGCTGATAATAATAAAAACGCAATAATAATAAAAACGTTTACTCTTGACAAAAAAAAAAAAAAAAAACTACAGTACGTTTTAGAAGTTTTTCTGTTTTACTTTATTATTTTATAATGAAGTAAAACATACCTCATTTGAAATTCTTCAGCGCTTCCTAGGGAGGCACGCTCCATGGTTGAAAGTCAATGTGTTAAACCAATATTTATTATGCTATTTTCAGTTGTCAGGTAAATTTTCATTTTTATCATTAAGATCAAATGTCCTGAAGCTGACATTCGAAAAAACAGTTCTTAAAGCATCAAGGCATTCGTAAAGCTGGCATCTTCACGTAAAACAAATACTTGAAACATTACCAATTTTCTAAAATAATTTAGAAAGAGTTTTTTTTTTTTTTTTTTCAGAAGAAAGAGAAACTCTTCAATCAACGACCTACTGTCAATCTACTTCAGCGGTTCCCAACCTTTTTCTCTTTGCGAACCCCTTGGAACAGGCAAAAAAGTTCGCGAACCCCCTGATGTTGAAATTAGTAACATGTAAGAAACAATAAAAAAACAGCATGTTTGCTTTCCATTTTTTGCAGCATTTGATTGCAATAAACAAAAATATAATTGTAAAATATCATTAAGTGCAAACATTAATAAAAAGTTAAAACTACATCTACAAGAAAAATTATAAACAAGAAGTTTTATAAACCAACTATGTTTTTTAAGCATACTTTAAATTGGGGAAAAAATCCTTAATGCGATATTTGTGGCTGTTTGACGGAACAAAGAAACTGAAAGTTTGGTTCAATGTCTGACAGTTTGAGTCTTAAATCAGGCTCTGCATTCAATCTGCTTTGGTATTTATCTTTGAGATAAGTATAGGAGGAAAATCCTTTCTCGCACAGATATGTTGTACAAAATGGTAATTAAATTCGAATTGCTTTTTTGGACAAAACGGTATAGTCATTTCTTACACTGAGCCAGAAGTCAATTAACGAGCGCTCTTTAAAGGTAGTTTTCAATGAATTATCACAGGATAACTCGATGAGCATTTCCTTTTCAGGTAATGTCAGGGTGTTCTCTAAGCATGGATTTCCTTCAAAAGGATTGCGTATCCAGTTGTTTGAGAGAGGGACGTTACGCCTATTAGGAAAATACTCGTCAAAAGTTAGTTCACGATGTTGCAGATGTTCACATACATTTCTTTTAACGCTTTCATCAAGTTTCATTGAGTTTTCTGATAAAAAACTACTAAGAGAAGTGAAACAAGAAAACTCACCCATTTCCAGGCATTGGATCCAGAAATTCAATTTTTTTATCATAGCTTCAATTTTATCATATACAACGAAAATATTAACAACTGCACCTTGCAAGGATAGATTTAATTCATTTAATTTTGAAAAGATGTCAGCTAAATATGCAAGCCTTTGCATCCAAAGAGGATCGAATATGCAAGTGGACAAGTGAAATGGATGATCAACAAAAAATGCTTGGACTTCTGACTTCAATTCAAATAGGCGTGTCAAAATTTTGCCACGGGAAAGCCATCTAACTTCTGTGTGTAGAAGTAAAGTAACATGAAGGCTTCCCAATTCCTCACAAAGCGCGTGAAATAGACGGCAGTTTGTGGCACGTGATTTTATGCAATTTACAATTTTTACCGCATCATTCAAAGTAGCGGATAATTCTGCGGGAATACGCTTACATGCTAATGCTTGTCTGTGAATGCAGCAATGAGTCCATTCAATTTTCTTGTTAGTCTTCTTTACTCGCACCACAAAGCCAACAAATTTTCCTGTCATTGATTTTGCACCATCCGTGCACACACCCACACACAAAGACCAATCTATTCCATTTTCTTCAAAGTAACTGTTGACCAGTTCGAAAATTGCTTCTCCAGTTGTGTTGGTTTTCAAAGGTTTTGCAAATAGTACATCTTCTTTAATTGCATCGTTAAAAATATACCTAACATAGACAAGTAATATTGCAGCGTTTGCTACATCAGTCGACTCATCAAGCTGGATCGCAAAATTATTCTCTTTTATTTTATTCACAATTTCTTTCTCCACATTACTTGCCAAATCAGTAATTCTGCGTGATACTGTGTTATTTGATAGCGGAACCAGGTCAATTTCTTTTGCTGACTTTTCTCCCAGCATACACTTAGCAATATCTTTAGCACACGGTCCAATTAAATTTTCTGCAATTGTATGTGGCTGTCCAGATCTTGCAATTCTATAACTGACTCGATATGAAGCTTCAAGGGCCATTTTACTATTTTCGTTGGATTCTAACAGGAACGTAGAGACGCTACACTTTTTATTATATTCCAATTTTCTTTTAAAATATTCGATAGGTTTGTCCTTGTGTGTCGGATGCTTTGTTTCGAGGTGTCTTCTCAGAAGTGACGGTTTCAAACTGCTGTTCGCTAGAACTTCGTTGCAGAGAAGACAAAGCGGTCTAGGTTCAGACTCTTCTCCAGTAAAATAAAAGCCCATTTGTAAATAGTCACTGTCATATTTTCGCTTTTTTCCTTTTTTTTTCCCCTAGTTCACTTTTCTGTTTAGTCGGGGGAGGCGGCAGTTCATTACAGCTATCTATTTCAATATCCTGTGTTGATTCGAAAGTTACTGCTGATGTTGAGGGTTGATCGATTGACTGCTTGTCCATTTGTCGCTCAACCAAACTACCAGTTTTCAACCATAGATCCATAACAGCAGAGAGTTATTAAATCATAAAAATTACCAACACGATTATAACTTCCCAAACAGAGTAGCAAGTTCACGTAGCAAAACCAATTGCAAACAAATTCACTTGTTTTCAAGCATCTCTAAAGTATCTCTAAATACGTCTGTTAACAACTATTTCCCCAGAACTATGAGCATGCTGATGTTATATATTTTTGAAAACGAACAGATGGTTAAAATCCAGTAATAAATTTTAAGTTTGGAGCCTTTTGCTGTCATGTCTGCTATTCGATGACTGAATTCGACGGAAATTCCCGAGTTATATTTCAACCAGATTAGAAATAATACCCCTATGATGCATTGTTTGAGAATTCTTTATTTTTTTCGATATATGTACATTATGTATATCGTTTGATTGACTCCACGCGATGGCGCCTTTTTAAGGTCATCGTGATCCCCGCCACAGCTTAATACAACGTTTCTGCATGGCGCCTCGCAATAAAGAAGGAAGGATATCTCTTTTTGTTGTCTATCGAACAAAAAAATGAGAATTTCTTTTTAACCAAGATTATAAAACCGCTGAAAGATTTTTTTTTTGAGCTTAATACAAGAGTCTGGCGCGTTTTCAAATTAAAAAAAAAATTTAGTAACTATGTGTGCAAATTGAATATTTTATAATTTTTTACCAAACTAGGAAAAATCCGCCATTGCACCGAAATTTTCGCGAACCCCCTTCCTGCACCTCGCGAACCCCTGGGGGTTCGCGAACCACCGGTTGGGAACCTCTGATCTACTTAAATATGCCAAAACAGCAGTTTCACTGTTTTGGAATGTTGCTTGGATTTTGTTTTACTTCTAAAGTTCAAAATAATGCTATAACGAACAACTGTACCTCAAATTTTGGTTGATAAATAAACCTTGTCACACGAAATCTCTTGAAATATATAGACAGTTTTATTCTTGCAAATCTAAAAAGCAAACAAACAAATTTAATAAGTAGAAAGATACAAAATAGTAAATAAATGTATTTTTTTAACAATATTGAATTCGTCCATAAATATTTCTCTTTATCGAAAACTTTCAACTAATCAAGACGAATAAAAAAGAAAGCATGAAAACGTAGATTGCATAAACAGATTTTGGTAACATAATATATTTTTAGAAAACATTATTGGAAGTAAAATTTCTCGCAAAAATTCAACTTATTGAAAGCTTCTTTTTAAAAACATATAAATATTGGTTTGTTTGCTGAAATATCAAGTTTATCTTTACGCATTTCAAATTAATAATACTTATAATAATGATTATTATCATTATAAATAATCTTACTACTATTATATATGCGAAAGTTTGTCTGTATGGATGTATGGATGTTTGTTACTCTTTCACGCAAAAACTACTAAATGGATTTTGATGAAACTTCACAATAATATAGCTTATGCATCAGAATAACACATAGGGTAGTTTTCGTCCCATTATGGGGGACAAAACCCCCTTTGGGAGGCAATAAAACACAATTTTAGTATAAATTCTCTAATGTGGGGATGAAAAAATACTTGCACATATTAACATTATATGTCCATCGAAAGCTCCGATTTTTCTGCTGAAGATGGCACCTTTTCGAAATTTCTAAGTAGAATAAAAAACGAGTTATGAGCTTTTTAGTTCCATGTTCGAAGGCTTTCCTTAACTCAATACAATATTTAGTGTATCATCTCAACTCCCTGTCGATAGCGACTATTGTATTGTTGACTATCTTTGCTTTTCGTGACTGTTCAAGGCTTTTCTCAAGTCAAATCTTGAAGTAAGATTTTTGCACAAGATTGGCAAATAATACATGGATTTGGCTGATTTTTTTCCATTTTAATGCAACTTTGAGGCATCTAATGGATTTTTCATTTATTTGTATTGACTGGGTATTTAATCGATCAGCAGGAATCTAGCCAAACTTTTTTTGTGGAATCATTTCAATAGCTAAGGCATTTGGCATTTTTTTCAACTGTCGCTGTTTTTGAAGCTAAAGACTACGCAATACTGTTTCTCGGTTTTCACCATGTAACCAAATATCGCCATTTCTTTAATATTTCTTCCTTTAAATTTGTTAACACGTAAAATAATTCACCAACTAATTCGCAAATTCATAAACAGCGCAAAAACTTCCATTACTTTGTCTTTGCACACAATTTCAAACAATTGCCAAATTTTTACTGTTTATTGGAGACATTTCGGGTAGCATCATTGTTGACCCTATTTTGGGATGATTTCTACGGTATGAAGTTACACATCATACAATAGTTTAGATTCCCGGTGTAGCGCTGGATATTATGTATTTGATGGAGATCGGGATTATAAGGGAACTGTTTCACTTTATTTAAGAATAGTTGACCTCACTCGAATTGGATTTTTTGGGAATTACCCAAACTGACTTCTTTACAACTCCTGAACGTTTTCGTGATTTATTTTTTGTGATTTTTGGGGTTCTTCTCAGTTTTGCCAACATTTCATTTACTCTCTTTCCCCCTAATTTTCAGTTTTAATCATACCTTTTGATACATTTAAGGGGGCAGGCAATTTGAAATGTCGGCGAAACTAGAGACAAACAACGTTTTAGTAACTATTTGACCTCTGCCTCTAATGACCATTAACTTGAATCAATTGAAAAAAAACTACATCAACGTGAGCGAAGCCGCGGGCAAAAGCTAGTATTTTCATATTTTACAAAAATTGTGAGCTTTCTAAACAATCAGGCTGGAAAATCAATTTTAACAATGAAATAATTGTACGAGTATACACCAAAAAAAGACAAGTAATGTGTCAATAAGTTTTGTAAGTTTGTCTACAAATGTTGAAAAAAACTTTTAAATGTTTCATTTTTAGTGAAAAATTCTAATTTATTTTCTTTGAACTTAATGAGTTTTCCAATTTTTCACTTTACATTTTGAACTTCTATCGAACTTATCTTTTTATAATCTTTTATTGCATTTTTCTCTTAAAAGTTTCAGTTGCATAACTTTAATAAAACTTTTTTATGTCTCGATTGCACTCGTTTCATATCCGCATCAGTATTTTCAACTCTATTTATTCTTTTAAATCTTCTTAAGTTGTATTTTTCGGCACTTACGTATTATTTCGTTGATCATTTTCTTCAAAAACAAGACTATCTCCAAGTGAAAGCTGAGTTCTCTGCAAGTCTTCAACCGAAAAATTTTCAAAATCAGTTACGAAAGTTTGGCGACTCCATCATTAGCAGTCTTTTTCTTGTGTTTGCCTTAACTTTGGTTTCGACACATCTGCTATTGAAATTTTCGTCGCTGCTGCTGTTTTGCTTTTCTATTTCATCTTTCAAGTTTTGCTTGGTGTTCTTTCCAGTTGCTTCCGCCTAATTTCCTTAAACTTTTTATTTCACCCATTTAATCTTCTTTGTGAGTTTGGGCAATATTAATTTTGCAATCGACCACTATTTGTGAATGTTAGTTCTTTTGCATTTTTCTTTACTTAACTTTCTTCGCTTTTCTATTTCAACGTTTTACAATTAAGCCGTCCACAAATGATGCTACACTCTGAGGGGGGGAAAGGTGTTCAGGACATATATGAATAATTATTATATAAGTGAATAGATCTTTAAGAAGGAAAAAAGTGAAAATAAATATATATTAAAAAAAAGTCCATTTATAAAAAAGAGAGACGTGAGACGTGTCAAATGCGAGTGAAGCCAATCTTCACGAAGAAAATCATCGATTGCAGACTCTAAATTTATGGCATTAATGAAAATTGACTCTTTTATTTATGTACTTACTAGCTGCGTTGCCCGACTTTGCACGATCTACCTCGAAAATAAAAGTTAGGTCATGTGACGCGTGTTCAACAATTATACTTAAATAATTGAAAAAAAAAAAAAAAACACACAATTTTCCGTTAAAATAATGATTCTTAAATTTCGTCAACGGCAAATCGGAAAGTCCCGAACAAATTAAAAACACAACCCTCCATTAATACAACTAAAATCCTTGATTATCATCTGCTGGCAGTCAAAAAAAAAAAAAAAAAAGAGAGAGAGAGATAAATGGCCAAAAAAATAATCAAAAGGAAAAATTTTACTTCAAAACAAAAAGGAACAATTTTATTTGTTCTCAGTGAAAAAAACGGCAAGAGATCAAAAATGATTTTATTGACGCTCATTTAAATCGAGCTCGTTAGCAAACGATAAACTTCCGATTTGATACTGGAGTTCCATTCGGCTTAAAAATGCTTTTAATTTTTTTCCGGGTGATTTTACAGTCTTGTTTTCTTTTTCTTTTTTTGAAATTTGAAGGAAGTAAGTCAATTTCAAGGGTATTTTTCACGGGCTTTCGAATTTGATCTAAATTAAGAAAAATGGATAATTATTTCGGGTAGAAGAACCATTAAATACCATTTTCGGGTCCTAAAATTAAAATTCGACGGTTCGGTTCTCTGTTTTGGCTTTTGAAAACTCCACTACGTTCTTTCTCGGGTGCCCAAGTACCTTCCTGCCAAATTTGCTCGAGATCCGCTTTAAACTGCGAATTTGTATAGGGAACATACATATATTCACACATACATACACATAGATCCCTTGTTTTATTTATATAGATTTGTTATGAATATTTGAATTTTTTAAAGGCTGACAGATAAATTTTTTTGAGGACAGCTTAATATTTTCCCCGGGCTAGTGCCTTTTCTCCGTTTGGGAATCCGTGCTTTATCTCATTATTTTTAGTTCATACTTTCAATCTTTAATTACATATCTCCTTTTCATAGCACGATCTTCTTAATCATCTGCATTAATTCCACGAAACTTTTCTGCTTTCATTTCTCTGTATTGCTTCCGCCAAGTACAGCTGTTCATTTCTACTGTTTTTTCCGCTTCTATTATTTCATTGTGTGTCTTCCCTCGTTTTTTTCTTATTTATAATCTCATGTTCTAAATTTTCTTCTTCGCTTAACTCTACCATATAAAGTTTTAACATTCCACAATATTTTTTATAAAAGTCTTTCAGCGTATTTACCAATTTCTTCCATTAAAGAATTAAATTAAATATTTTTTCAACATACTTTTCACGATAGAAATGTTTTTATCTTCATTGCATGTAAAGGCAGATTTTTGAAGAAAATTATCAAAAGATTGAAATTGAGGAATGGATCTACTTACCGACACCACTCATCATTGCACTATAAAATTAAAAAAAAAAAAAAAAACCTTTTTAAATCACAGGTATATTTATGCATTTTCATGAAATTAAATTTTAACTATGAAAGACCACACACGTGCAACATTTCTGAAATTTGTACGACAAATTAAAATATAGATATTGTTACAAATTCTGTAAATAGTAATTATTTTTGTGGTTAATTTGTTGTAATCTAGCTAAATTTGGCGTTTATTCCATAGTCTCGTTTCAGTTCTTGCTTTGGAAAGCCTTGCGTATTTTGTTATTGTGTATTTTGATGTAAATACATGGTTGACCGTTGAGTATACGGTGTTAATCGATATTTGCCTAATTGCTATGGTTAATTTAGCAGTTGTTAACGATATTTCTTGTACATAGTTGTAAATAAATCTCCTGTGTTTTCTCAAGAACTGTGTCGTCATTTAAAGAAAGTTTGAAGCTGCACGGAACTGGGAACAATATGAATAATCCAACAATGGAAAATACAATAGTAAGCGTACCGAAGATGTCGATTGTAAACACTTCATCACAGAAGTGATGTGTAGAATCCTAAATGTTGGGAAACAATGAGAGTTAAACTATTGTTTTAGCCGAAACTCCTTCACAGCTTTCTACTTGTCAGAAAATTCGAATTTTTTCAGTTCCATGACATTAACCGAAATTTGACATTATACTGCTGACTCACTCGAACACCTTTCATTAATTCGCAACTCCAATAAACTATAGGGGGCGCTGCAGCCACTGTCTAATGGCGGATGAAAAAGGTAAAACAAATAAATACCGTAAATTATAACTTGCTTTGACGATTAGTGAATGAGAGTAATTTTTCATCATGTTTGTGGGAAGCTCGCTTTTCTATTCCTCTGAAATTACATTACACCGCAAATTGTCTGAAGCCTGTAATTTACCCCAAAGAAAGCACGTGGAATGGAATGTTTTACCTTTTTCTTTAGTATTGTTAATCGCCACAAGGTAGCGTATTCGAGCTCTGGAGTTGCGAATACTATAGCCTTGCATACGAAGAGAAAATAGGGAACTTATATAGCAGAGTCTGGCAGCATAGTATTTCAACATACAGGGTGATCAGTAATTAACACGAAGATGTTAAAAATTAATTTCTCTAAAACTATTGATTCAAAAATTGTACTTAAATTCTAAAACATAGTACAATACTTGGGAATTAGTTGCATATATGCTCGATGTTTTTTCCATCTCTAGCTATGGCGCAAACGAATAGCGAAATTCTGCATCACTCGCTGTAGGGTTAAAGTTTCAATGTTTTCAGTAGCTGTCTGAATCGCAATTTTCAAGTCTTCGAAGTTCTTGGTAGTTCCAGGGCAAACTTTGTCTTTGATATAACCCCACAAAAATGAATCGTCGGGGTTCCAGTCAGGAGAATAGGTTGCTCAGTTGATCCCCATACTTTTCGATTTTGGGTACTCTAAAGTTGAAATCCGCTCATTAGAGTACTCTTCACGAAATCTGTTTCGTGTCTTAAACTGAAACTCTGTCGAAAACTTTTTTGAGACACAATTGGGCTGTTGTTGTTCGAATAATACGTTTGAACCATGAAAACGGTCTCAGAGTACTATATCTCGACATTTTCACTGAAAAATAAACAACAAAAGCCAACTCAATGAGATTGCTCAAAAAAAAAAAAAAAAAAAAAAAAAAAAAAAAAAAAAAAAAAAAACCCCGCCAACGAACTGAATCGAACCACCAAATTTGACTCGATACGCCAAAGTTTTCCAGAAATAGATATTTATTTTCAACGCGTTAATTACTGGTCACTTTGTATTTATTCAAGCAAATGTTCAGGGTCTACGAAATTTTACATTGACTTTCAACCACATATGAACTATGTTTTAGCTTTACACTGGCGAGTAAAAATATTTATAATAATAATAGATGAAGTCTTACCACGTGTGCATAGTTATTCACTTCTTCATATTTTATTTCATACTGCTGATCTCTGAAAAAAGTTTTTAAATGAATAAGAATGGAAGGTTTCTCAAAAATTGGACATTGATTACAAATTAGCAAGATTACGTATACATACATTTAAATACTGCTTCTATATCTAATCGTTATAGTCCTTATAGGTAGACGGGGACGCATGTACATATTTTATCACGGGGGATTAAAATACCCGGATGTGTGCTGCTCCGCAGCAAATGGTCTCAAAGGATGCGGTGGATGATAACTGTCTTTTCATAGAGATGAGAGGGGTTTGAGAAAGATCGAGATATAGTTTCGAAGTAGCAAAATGGCAACAAAGTACAAATTAATGTCAACCAACCTGAGGACTAAAGGGCCTCTGCTTACTCCAGGCTTTCACACCACATATCGCTGCCCTAGTTTAAAAGTACTGAGACGTGATACAAACTACTACTTAGAGAAAAAAGCATTAAAGGTTAGTTGAAGTAAAAAGAAATATGGAGTAAATGAAAACTAGCTCTATTACCCCACTTGTGGTAACTTTTGAAACTAAACTGCTGCTGAGGTAACATACAGAAGAGATTTTGAGAGATTCGCGTGTTTCTACAGAATTGTGCAATTGTTATCATTGTAAAAATGGATAAATAAATAAGAATGCAAGAAGCATCAATCGTTTACGAGCTTACTTTCCCGTATACCCATACTACTTTCTGGTACATGATCAATATTCTCAAAAAACGAACAAATAAAATAGCAGCACCTTTTAAACAAAGCAGCTAATGCCCTTTTTTCCATTAAAAATCTTTTTAATAGCTTTCAAAAAGAAAGAATAACAATTAAAATTAATAAACTCTTTAAAATAAATACATCATATAAAAAAAAAGAGTCGTTTCTTTTTCCCTTGCTGCCAAAAATATTTTTTAAATGAATTAATGCACTTACCAAAATAAATAAAAACAATAAAATGTCAACTTAAAAAAATAATTTTCATTGTCAAAAAAAAAAAAAAAAAAAAAAAGAAAGAAAAAATTAATTTGAATTTTGACATTTCGAATTCAAATTATGTTTTTCGAAATCACGAGTGTGTGTATGTTTGTGTGTGTGTTTGTGTGTGGGGGGTATGTGTGTTTGTGTGTAGGGGTATGTGTATGTGTGTGTAGGCATGTGTGTTTGTGTCTGTGTACTGGCATAAGTGTGTGGGTGGTTGTGTGTATGAATGCATGTATGTTTTTGTGTGTGTGTATGTGTAGGTGTCTGTATGTATACGTGTGTATATGTGTATGCGTGTGTGTATGTGTTTGTGTGTGTGTATGTGTAGCTGTCTGTATGTATACGTTTGTATATGTGTATGCGTTGTGTATGTGCGTGTATGTGTTTGTGTGTGTGTATTTATGTGTATGTGTGTGTAGTTGTGTATGTACGCGCGTCTGTGTGTAGGACATGGATGCAACCTGGAGACGGCTTTCGCTGTAAGAGCAGCATCGTGAGGAGCCGGTCGGCGGTGATGGTGCGGAGGATGGCGGTGGGAAAATAAAATGATAGGACATCACAAAACAGTCAAGTGAGAACAATAAGCAATCGTGATTGCTCAAAAAAAAAAAAAAAAATCGTCAGCGCATATCTTTATGCAGAAACATAAATGATTTCGAGTTTATCCGCCGAAAACTGAATACCTAAATTAAAACTTTAGCGTGAAAATAAAAACAAGTCATATCAACAATAATTATTTCACAGTTAAAACCATAGCTGTGGAGTCGGAGTCGGAGTCAATCTCATTTTGAGATAAAGTAGTTGGAGTCGAATATCCAAGAATCGGAGTCAGTCATTTGTCATCCGGGTATAAATTTTTGCCAAAGCTACGAAATCAGAGTCGAAATCGGGGAGTCGGAGTCGGTTAATTGTCAGGCACAGGAGTCGGAGTCGGAGTCAGGTGCCCCTAAATTCTAGGAATCGGAGTCTCGAGTTGGGCGTCAAGAGCTATTTCCAACAAAATTTGTTTGAAAAAAATTCGCCTTCAAGTACGGAATCTACATTGACTTTCAGTTTTCCCGTAGGCGCTAATGTTAAAGGATTTGAACTGTTCAAAATTGAACGGAAAATTGTTCAAATCAAAAAGATATTCTATATAAAAGTTTTTCATCAAATGCTTTTTCCTAGAAAGTTTGTTTGAAGCAAATTCGCCTCACAGTTCGGAATTGCCTTGAATTTCCCTGTAGGCGATAATGTTAAGTTTTTTTGAACTGTTCAAAATTGAATCAAAAAATGAAATATAGGAATGAGGTGTCCTCGCCGAGATCTTTCAAAAAAAAAAAAAAAATCGAATCGGATTATTCACTCAAACGTTATTGGGGGGGGGGGGGGGGAGACAGGCACACAGGACCTACAGACACTTTTCCCCATCTCAATACCTTACTTTCCAATTTTTAATTTTTCGATATCTATTTAATTATTTTATTTATTTTTGACTTGTTTGTTTTTTGCGATATTTTTAAAATGCATTAGGCCTTCTTTCATGCTTTTTTCTTCTTTTTCTGACTTTTGCTGGGAAAGTAGGCTAAAAAACCGAAAAGTCGGTTTTTTGAATTTTTGGCACAAATTTGAGCTTATATAAAAAAAGTGCAAATACTAAAGTTGAAGATCTTTTTATTATCAACAATTTTGTCGTTTTATTCTTTTCGGCAGGACTTGTAGTTTTACAATAAATAGTTTTCAACCCTGAAACCCCCTGTCCTCTCCCCTTCCCGACCTCAGATCGCCCGCAAATTATTTTTTCTATTTATTTTATTATATTTTCTTACTTTTCTAAGAGATTTCATCCTGTTCTAAATTTTTTTGGTCTCAAAGATTAAAAGCACTGGTCTATACAGGAAATGTGCCAGGGAAAAATGAGAAAAAAGAGCGAACAAACTAGAGCTCAACATATATGTACAGAACTAGATAAAGCATGAAGTACTCCCTAAATGATAACAGAAATTTCAAAATCTGTTTTTAAAAAGCTGTTTCAGTCGGGAACTAGATCAGTGATATTAAGGCAGCGGATAGTGCTGTAACAAATGCGGTATTGGTCTTGTTTACTAGGCAACCCTAATCTTACGAGTGTATTGGGGCGGGGTTGGTCATAACAATCGTTTCTTGTTTATTTTGTATTACCATATTACTATTACCAATGTAACTTAAAATCAAGAATTTTATTTGGTTTTAATTCCGTCCTCCCGCCAGTATCCCTGGGCTGCTGTATATGATCATGTACAACGCAACATAGTCAAATGAAGAGTTTCTATCTTTGGTTACGCTGTTTTGACTTAGTTTGTTTTGTGACTTAAACATTTTTTCATCAAATTGTCCCTATTACTCGATAAATGAAACGAGCTGATGTGTGCCTCACATGACTTCCTTTTACTCCAATTTAATGTCATTTTCCCATTGGTAAGTTTAATGTGATTCAATAGTTTACTTTCTAAATATCACCAACAGTGGCCAAATTAAAACCAGATTTAAAAAAAACAGCCAAATTTGTCACCAAGTTGGCGACAAAACTTGGCAACCAAAAGACTGGCGATACATTGCCAAGTGTCCGCCAAATGATAACACCACTTGAGTTTAAATCGAAATTAACAATGATTTCCCCTCAAAAAGGGACAAAAGTCCCTCTTAGAAACACCCGAATGCAACCACAAGGGGAGGTGCATAACTAGATCCCACAGGAGTCTACGTACCAAATTTCAACTTTCTAGGGCATACCGTTCTTGAGTTATGTGACATACGTACGCACATACGCACATACGTACATACAGACGTCACGAGAAAACTCGTTGTAATTAACTCGGGAATCGTCAAAATGGATATTTCGCGTGTCTATACGTTCTTAGGCACCTATCCATGTGTGGACGAGTCGAAAAAAAAAACTCAACATTCATTCGGGGGTGAGCAAAATGGAAATTAAGGCCGATTTTTGCGCGAAAATTTTTTCGCGAATACAATACTTCCTTTTTTGTAAAATGAAGTAAAAATGATATATTTTCTTTTAGGATACTTTGTTATACATAAATAGTTCACCTACCATGAGCATCAGTATTGCTGTTATAGTTTAATATATGAAAATAGTTCAGAACTGTAGTTATGTAACATAACTTCTCTGCAAAACATTTGGATACTTACACGCATGGACTCGCACAGCTATCCGTACAGCTCTTAATCATATCACTAGTCACAGTAACAACATCTGAAAATAAATATCTAATTAGAAACTGAACTTTTTAGCAAGCCCCTTTTTTTTTTGGATATTTTTTAAACATAAGCACTGCATCGTTGGTCAAACTAAATTTTGATCGTCTTGATTTTTTTTAACTGCATTTTAACCCAAAAAGAACTAAAAAATAAAAATTTTGGCACAAAATTTAGAGATAGAAAACATTTACGCACGTTCATGAAACTTAACTGTGGTTTGTTGCAACCACAAGAACGAACTACAGCGGTTTGAGCTTTGTTAATCCTGCAACAATACTCGTATATCATTGATCTCGTGATTTATTTTTATTCGATGCCTGAAATTCGTAGGGTTTGGGTACCAAAAATGCAGGAGTAGGGAGTGATTAAAATTTTGCTTATATTATTTTTTATTTACTTGACGGATTATTTGATTTCAACTTTTTACGTCATTTAATGGCTTTTCTGTCACTTGGTGGCTTATTTTACATTTCAATGCATTTCTTTATTTATTTGAAGGACTTATTTCTAATTTAAATGATTGATTTAGTTTTATTTAAAGGCTTGTTTTGTTTGAGAGTAAGGTAGGTGCGGGTATTAAGGCCTGTCAGGTAATAAGGCCTAAACAGCGAAAATATAATTTAAAATGGTTGTAGCCACTCAAAAACGCTATCGTAGATAGTTTACACTCCCAGATGGCTCCTCAAACTGGTCGCAACGCCATGCTCAGTTGTTTTGATCAGCGAGCCCAGATTCATTTTCACGGAACGCTTGTAAGACACGAATAATAAAAAATCATCGGATTGAAATGTAAGTAATTTTTGGAATGTCATACTTTTATGCATAGTTTTGCGGTACAGTTATCTGTCTTGAATGCTTCTATCGGTATTTCATGTCTGAGTGAAATAATATGATCGAATTATTTTACTTTTTTGTATTTTTTTAAATTCGACGTCAGCGGCTAATAAGGCCTACGAAAGTTGACCGTAGGCCTTATTATACTCCTTTTTTTTGTAACGTAGTTTTTCAGCTGTGCATCTTATTTTGAACCTTTCTCAACATGGTATGAGTGTTTACTAGTAATTGCGGCTGTTTGCGACTTGGTTCATTCTTATTTTAGTGCCTACATCACGATGCTCCCCAAACGAGCACTGTGGTCTGATAATGACTTAGTGTCGGCTGTCCAAGCAGTAAGAAGAGGTATGCTGAGCTCATATAAAGCAGCTGTGAAGTATAATGTTCCCAGGAGAACCATTAGAAACCATCTCCAGACCGGAAGTTTGAAAAAAAAAACACTTGGTAGAAAACCTATTCTCAGTGATGACCAGGAAGCTGATCTTTTCATCAGAATTTTGAGGTTTGCTGAAGTAGGGTTGCCTGTGACACCACGTATTCTCCGACGCTTGGTTTATAAATTTTGTGAGCTTAATAACATAAAGCATAATTTTAATAAACTTGCTAAAGTTGCTGGTAAAGATTGGTTTAAAGCATTTATGAAAAGACACCCAGAAATATCTAGACGAAAAGCTCAATTTATGAACACGACCAGAACTTAAAAGCTTAACAAAGTTATTTTTAATGATCACTTTAACAGACTGAATGAAATTTATGATAATCTGGACTTGAGAAGTCATCCTGAAAGAATATACAACATGGATGAGAAAGGGAAAAAATATACAACATGGATGAGACTTGGTACTGCTATACCACCAATGATAATATTTAAAGGCAAACACTTGAAGGCAGAATTATATGACAATTTGCCACCAGGTTCTTTAGTAGAAAAATCTACAAAGGGCTATATGACTAATAAACTTTTTACAGAATTTCTAAGGCACCTATCTAGATTTAAAAGTGCAAAAAAGTCCCTTTTAATATTTGATGGAGCGGCTTGTCACCTAGACTTAACAATCGTTAAAGTCGCAGATTCTCTCTATATATCATTATACAGTTTACCTTCGAACACCACTCATGAACTCCAACCCCTTGATAAAGTCGTCTATCGATCATTTGAACACCACTGGGATGCAGAAGTTTCATCATTTATGGAACTAAACCCAGACAAAAAGCTCACCAAGGCACGGTTTAATGTTATTCTTTCAAATGTCTGGTCTAAATGCATGACACATAGTAACATTACAAGCGGCTTTAAAGTCACTGGTTTGTATCCATTGAATCCACAGGCTATTTCAGAAACAGCTTTTGCTCCGTCTGTATTAGCAGAAATTCCAGCTCCCGAAGCAGACAAATTTCAAGAAAAAAATTCGCAACCTCGCACCTCCCTCACGCCAATAACCCCAAGCCTTCCACATCGACAGCACACGATGAAATAATTAATAGTACCCCAAACAAACCTCCTGGAACGACGTACGGCATGGTTTACGGTTCTAGTTCGGACGATGAAGAGGACAATGTACCACTAGCTCAACTAAAAAAAAAAAGCATTTCAGGAGCTTATGCGTACTCCAGTGAAAAATACTGAAAAAACATCAATTTTAAGAAGAAAATCTATTAATTATCGAGGAATTAAGGTCACCAAAGAACCGTTTGAAGAATATAGAAAAGAGAAAATAGCAAAAAATGACGTCAACCCTCAAAGAAAGACGATAAAAAAAATACCAAAAAAAAAAACGATGCTAGTTGGTACTGTCACGCTTGTAAGGTGGATAAAATGATTGACATGAGGCCCTGTTCAAAATGCAACAGGTGGTATCATGAGCAATGCGTCGGTTTGACAGCCGATGACGAAGATATTTTTGAATGCCCTGACGGCTGTTAATTTTTTTTTTTTTTGTTATTTTGAAGATTTTCAGCGCGAGTAATGCTTAAGGATATTACAAATTATCTCAATTACCAACGTTAATAGCTTATTTTACTTATTTACGAGAGTTAAAATATTAGGCCTTATTACCCTACCGTAGTATAATAAGGCCTAATTGTAAGGTTTTTTTAAGTAATTAATTTTATGTTTGTTTTCGGCAAGAAAGGCCGTTTTTGGTTATGTTCTTGTAGTAATTGAATGGTACTTTAATTAAATTTGCAATTTGCTGATTCGGATCCTTTTCTTTCCATTTTATTCCAAATCTCCCTTAGGTAGGCCTTATTACCCGCACCTACCTTACATTAAAAAGTCGAAATAGCGTATGATATCGCCAAACAAGTAGTTAAGTAACATAACTTAGACCAAATACGATGGCAATGAACAAAATGAAAAATGATTGCCAAAATTAAAAATTAGGCAAGTGAAATACCACGAAAAATAACCAAATTCTCCAAATTCACCATATTTTTATGTATGTAGAAAAATGCTTTAAAAACGATTCTTTTAAGAAATATTGCTTCTTACGCGCGTGCATGATTACACGCACCAATTCTTTGGAGTTATGAAAAAACATCTATTGTTTAATAGACGTAAAAGGAGATAGTATGGTGTTCACATCAGATGTTTTTCATTTGCATTTCTTATAAATTTTATGTAGCTTTTGACAAAAGTAAGCATTAATTAAATCAGAACGGCGATTATACGAAATTGTTGGGATCGGACCCAGTTTGGATAAGCAAAAGTTCGAATTATTGGACAAACTACTTCAGGAATGTTCCTAAACATTCCAGAACGTTATTTTTTACGGAGGAACTTTTTAAAACGCAGCAGATGTATATATTTTTAAATTAAACTAAGCAATGAATTGAGTGTGCACAATTTTCCTCCACCTTTTATCGAGGGGTGGTAGCTCTAAATACATGCTTGCTAAAAAAACTGTATGTTTATAAGTATGAAAATGAATTGTAAACAATGAAAATTCCCTTTTTTCCTTTGTAATTTTATTTATTTGATTTTTAGGGAAATATTTTATACGTTTTACATTTTCTGAACAGCGAAGAGCAACGGAGGAATGCATAAGAATCAACAGCACAGGGTTATACGAGAAATAGCAATTCTGCTGTCGTCACCTTGATTTCATCCTCTTTTTGACAATCGCTTAAAATCTTGTTACTGACCCTCAAGGTACTGTCTGACCACGGATTGTATGGAAAGGCAAGCATCCGGTTTACAGGCGGAAATGGACGCAACTATTAGTTTTTAGGGATGTCGACTTTTTCAGATGCATGTTAGCCTCTAAGTAAACAGTCTCACTCAAATTGCGGAACACACGCACCAAATTTTTACTTTTTCCCCTCATTCAGATAGACTCGTCTAAACTGGACGCTTTCCAATTCCATAGAATCCGTGGTTGAACAGTAATAAAATTTATTGAAGAATGATCTGAATTTGATGCATTTTTTAAAATCTTTTTCGTTCTCTTTAAAAAAATGAGCCGAATGAAATTTTTTTCTGAATGAGATAAAGTCTTTGGACAGTTGGAAGTTCGGTCAATTGGACATTGGATAAGCGGCGCTCTACTGTAATAACACAAGTTCAGTTCACAGTTTAGCATTTTAAGTTGATGCTTTTTCAAAATGTTATATCATTATTTAAGAAACGGAACTTTGAGAAGTTTAACAAGTGTGTTAAATTACTTGTTAGGTGAAAGAGATTTGAAACTCAATGACTTTGGAAAAAATTATATGTAAAGGTACAACTTAGTAATTTGTACAACTTAGTAGATTGGAGATGTAAACGAAGTGGATTACCTCTTTCGCACAGTGGTTCCATGTGAGGATAAGCCACATTTTTATCGATGCACTTTCCTTCCGCAATTAGCGTGTTCAGTTTGCAGTATTCAATACACATCTGAACAACATGAAAGAAAAGAAAGATAGGGATTTAAAATTAAAGTGAAGAATAAAACGAAATGCACTCATTTAAATACGTATTTATTTTTCACTAGCTTTTGCCCGCGGCTTCGCTCACGTTGATGTAGTTTTTTTCAATTGATTTAAGTTAATGGTCATTACAAGCAGAGGTCAAATAGTTACCAAAAAATTGTTTATCTCTAGTTTCGCCGACATTTCAAATTGTCTGCCCCCTTAAATATATCAAAAGGTATGATTAAAACTGAAAATTAGGGGGAAGGGGAGTAAATGAAATGTCGGCAAAACTGAGAAGACACCCAAAAATCACAAAAAATAAATCATGAAAACGTTCAGGAATTGTAAAGAAGTCAGTTTGGGTAATTCCCAAAAAATCCAATTCGAGTAAGGTCAACTATGTGTGCAAAGACAAAGTAATGGAAGTTTTTGCGCGGATTATGAATTTACGAATTAGTTGCCGAATTATTTTACGTGTTAACAAATTTTAAAAAAGAAATATTAAAGAAATGGCGATATTTGGTTACATGGTGAAAACCGAGAAACACAGTACTGCGTAGTCTTTAGCTTCAAAAACAGCGACAGTTGAAAAAAATACCAAATGCCTTAGCCATTGAAATGATTCCACAAAAAAAGTTTGGCTAGATTCCAGCTGATCGATTAAATACCCAGTCAATACAAATAAATAAAAAAAAAACCATTAATTGCCTCAAAAATTGCCTTGAAATGGAAAAAAAAATCAGCCAAATCCATGTACTATTTGCCAATCTTGTGCAAAAATCTTACTTCAAGATTTGACTTGAGAAAAGCCTTGAACAGTCACGAAAATCAAAGATAGTCAACAATACAATAGTCGCTATCGACAGGGAGTCGAGATGATACACTAAATATTGTATTGAGTTAAGGAAAGCCTTCGAACATGGAACTAAAAAGCTCATAACTCGTTTTTTATTCTACTTAGAAATTTCGAACAGGTGCCATCTTCAGCAGAAAAATCAGAGCTTTCGATAGACATATAATGTGCAAGTATTTTTTCATCCCCATATAAGAGAATTTATACGAAAATTGTGTTTGATTGCCTCCCTAAGGGGGTTTTGCCCCCCATAATGGAACGAAAACTACCCTATGTGTTATTCTGATGCATAAGCTCTATTATTGTAAAGTTTTATCAAAATCCATTCAGTAGTTTTTGCGTGAAAGAGTAACAAACATCCATACATCCATACATCCATACAGACAAACTTTCACATACATAATAGTAGTAAGATTCACTGGCAGAAAACTATCTGTTAGCATGACAGCGTTTCTATAGATAAAAGAAATTTCGGAGATGCGTCTGCAAATCTGAAAGTTGATGTTTGAGGTGAGAATGACGACAACAACGCCACTATGAACATACGCATCTCTCTTACTTTTTGATACTCCGTTTAAAATCTAAGCCTTACGCTCAGAGAGCATTTAACCCAACTTTGCCACGAACCTTAAGGACCTTTTGACTCAGCGGTTAAAGTACTGGGTACGCATCGCAAGAGTCCGTGGTTCAAATCCCGCCACCCTCGCATCACCCTCCACGTCTACACCCGTCAGCCACATATTGGTGATCCGAATCAGAAGGTTGTATGTTCAGATCACGTCCGGGTCATCAACGTGCGGCGTACGGATGTAGACATGGAGGGGGACGCGATGTGTGTCCCGTGCAAGATTTGAACCACGGACTCTTGTGATGCTAACCCAGTACGTTAACCGCTTTGCCAAAAGGACCTTAAAGCTCGGGGGCAAAGTTTATGTGCTCTTTAAAGGCAACGGAACATATATGTCCCCTACCATCAAATCTAATATATAAAAATCTTCTGTCACGGTGTTAGTGTTTGAACTCCTCCGAAACTACTCGACCATTTTTTATGAAATTTTTTATGTATATTTAGTAGGGATGAGAATCTCTAATATATAAAAATTTCCTGTCATGGTGTTAGTGTTTGAACTCCTCCGAAACGGCTCGACCGTTTTTTATGAATTTTTTTATGTGTATTTGTTAGGTATGAGAATAGGACATAAAGTATATTTCATATCGCTAGGAAATCAGGGTGCCCCTATCCAGAATTTTTTTTGTTGAAAATCATTGTAAAAACCATTGTTGAACCATTGTTGAAAATCATTGTAAAAACTATCGTTGAAAATTATTTAAAAAAAAAATACCATTGTTGAAAACCATTGGGCAACAAAAAATGTAAACGTCGAAGATTTAAACTTCAAGATACAGCAGTCATTGCCTGGCGACTTGGTACCATACAAATCGATCGATACAGTTTGCGATGCTAACGAAGCTGTAAATTATACAGCAGAGTTCTTGTACTCACTGAATTTGTCAGACATGTCCCGTCACCTTCTACGACTATAAGTTAGATCTCCGGCTATTTTACCTCGAAATTTGAACCTACCACGTCTGTGCAACAGCACGCGATTGGTCATTTAAAAAATGATGAAAAACGTTATCGAAGCCAACATTTTAACTGGTGAATTACGAGCTAAAACGTTTTGCTGCCACGAATTCCAATGATTCTCACAAATGTGCCAATGGAATTCAAACGCTTTTATTAAATTGGCATTTGCAATGACAATCACAAGTCGCAAGAATAAACGATATGTGTGTTTGCAGCTTAGCTTTGCACATACGAGGCATGTTCTCGCGTGTGCAAATCATCGAGCTTATTTCTGTTGGCTAAAGATGGGAACTGACAAAAAAATATCATTCATTCGATTTCTTCTCGAAATGAATATTGATTTTCTTCATTTCATTGTTATACTTTTGGATAAAAAATATATTACCTGTTTCACACAACGTTCAAATTTTAAGCGATCAAACTATTAATTTCTTACGTTAACGAAATACATTGTATTGAGAAAACGAATGGTTATTGTTTTTTGTTTTTATATGCGATCATCGTCTTCTACAGCACTTCATTTACTTTCCTTAATAGATCCTATCCCCACTCACTTGCAATTCATTCGTTATGTTTTAATTAACAACCGAAATATTAACTGGAAATAATTTATGTGGCAGAACAAGATTTGCCACTCAGCTAGTTTATTATAAAAACTGGAGGATACAAATAATTTGTGAATTATGTATTTCAGGAAACATAATGTTTAATAATATATATTGCTGAAAATGCTACAAATTTCATAACAGAGAGCATTGATTTCACTTGAAGATGAATTGATTTAGTTAAAGCTTTAAGACGTAACCATTTCTGAACGTTGTAAAATTAAATGTTTAAATTATTGCTCAAATTTACTTTAGATACACTTTGATAAAAGGTATTAAACTAAAACATAAAAAACTATCAATTCAAAAATCAAAAGAATGCCATCGCGTCCTTTCTAACAAAACGCACTTACCTGCATCCACCCACAAGTAGTACAAACACGAGGATGAACATGAAGATTCAGCTAGGTTAATGACTTCATCCTTAATCGCAACAGCTATTGCTCAGTGTGCATGCAAATTAAATGCCTTTTTTCCTCCGATTATAAATTAAAGCTGTTCCGATACTTTAACATAAATGACAAAGAAATTGAGTTCTTAAATTTTATTTATACCAGGAAAAAAGGATTTCACTTCACAAATTGAAAACACTTGCAGGCAATCATTCAGCATTAGTACGGTATGATTCTTGACATTAAAAGAAAAAAAAAAAACTTATGAAAAATCCTTTTAAGATACTACATCGCGTTTACGAGAATCATGGAAGTTCGGCTTCAGTAGGCAGCCGATATCTTTTAAAATTTCATGATATGCAACTGGATTTTTTTATGAGATGCCACAGCTACGTGGCTACGAAATTTTGAAATATATAAATTACTATCTTTCGCGCATGCGCAGTGAGAAACTTCGCACGTAATAATTCAAAATCCCGCAAATGGATTTGGTATTTTTAAAAGAAGTGCTTCGTGAATGTAAGTGATGCTTACTACCCCATAAAATAATTTTACATAGCAAGTGAGCTAATTTCTGAAATTTACAGCTTATTCCGGCTATTTAGGATAAAGAATAATCTAAAAACATATTTTATTCCATAAATTTATTGCTGATTCTTTAATTGTATATCTGATTTAATTTCTTTTGAAAAACGGCAACTGAAGAATATCTTTATCTTGATCAAAAGTTACAGAACAGGTCACTTACTTCTCAAGAAATTCTTTAAAATGTTCCTTTTGGTAAAATAGAGCACATAGGATTTCGTGCATTCTGGGGATGTTGTTTTCCTTACATTGATATTACGCTGGTAAAAAAACTAGTTTTACATGTTGTTCTCGTGTCTTTAGGTAACATATCGTTAAAGCGTTGTGAAAAGTGTGACGGAAACTCCTACTTTCAATACGTAGCACCTCTTATATTTACTATCTACGTGATAAATAACGTTACTTTATTCGACGAAAGTTTTCCTTACATTACAGCAGTAGCCATCGAAACGTGATATTCCATGAACCAGTTTTCATATTTGTAAGTTACGAAATCTTATTTCTAACCATATCTATTTGATTGTCGAAATACATGAAAATTGTTTTGGTACATCATTTTTCAGAAATCGTGTGTCGGGGACAGTTTATTTTCCCTACAATAATAGCGCATATAATGCACAAAATTTCATTCAGTTATAATGCACATTGAACTTTTTGTTTAAAATCTTGAGTGCCAGAGATCAAATTATTAAAATACGAGTAGTAACTTGCACCAGACTTAGATATACTGAGTTGAAAGTGTTTGTAATTGGTCAGTACTAGAGCAATACTGTACTTTTGTATAATTGTTACTAGTAATAATATTATTATTAATTATTCTAAATATTTTTAGCATTGCTGATTGCTCAAAATAGTTTTTTTTTTCATTATTAAAGCGTTTTAGTTATCTAAATTCAACATTTTAATCACCAATGTCGTGAAAACACTATAATATTTCCTATAACTAATTAAGTAGCGTGCTGTTTTAATTTAAAAAAAAAACCCCACAAGGATGAAATATTTTTTAAGTTTACCAGTTCATTTAAAGGGCCTGTTCCTCCATTCTCCTTCCATAGCTTTACATAATCGGTGCAATTAGTATCATAGGGTGCTGGTAGCATTTGCTTCTCTGTCTGAAAAATCGGAAGCACAGCCTAAGAACAATCAGCAAAGATTTTTACTTAATTGCTATAAATACAAATGTATCTTAACGAAGTAGGGGACGAAAGTTGTGGGGTAAAGTGATATATTTAAGGTAACTTACCTTTTTAAAAACGAACAAATTGGAAATTTATTTTAAAAATTACAGTAGGTACATAAAAAGGAACACCATATTATATAATAAAACTTGCATTGAAACATTATTTATTTTTTAGCAGTAAATTTTTACCTTAAAAAAGTGAAAAATTTTCACCTTTTGTTTCATGGGACAAAGTAAAAAATAAAATATTTTTGAAATGAAATGATTTTTATTTGATTATTAAAGATATTTTTGATCAAATGAATGTTTTAATAAAAACATGAATGAATAAATAAATACTAAACGCATTAACAAATAAATGAGTAAATTAATACACGAGAAAAATTAATGAGTGTCAAAAATAGTGGAAAGAATAAGAAAATCAGTGAATGAATGAATAAATAAGTGAATTGCTAAATGAAGGAATGTAAATGAATGAATTAATGAATGAATATGCAGCAGATTTCATAAATGACTAAATACATAAACGAAATGAGCTATTTCACTTTGCCCAGCATGTTCTTGACTAATTGTATAAAACACTTAAAATTAAAAAAGGTTAATTAAAAAAAACAATACAGCACTGAATAATAGTAGTTTTCAGTCCAAAAAAAAACAAGAACTTTGTCATTTTATAATAACAAAACTTTTGGCAAACAACAAAATATTATGAAGAAATAACATTTTTGGGCTTATTAGCCGTGGTCGAAATGAAAAAAAAAAAAAAAAATCCAGCCGTTTCGTCAAGTTCTGCGGCTGACATCCTCAGTGGCTGCGACTGATGAGCTGCTCCGGTCGCTCTGGTATTTAAGCAAACTGCTGGTGGGTGCCGGTTTCTGATTGGATGGCGTTCTCAATTTATTTAGTTTGCTTAAACACCAGAGCGACCGGAGCAGCTCATCAGTAGCAACCACTGAGGATGTCAGCTGCAAAGCTTGACGAAACGTCGGGATTTTCTTTTCCATTTTGACCACGGTCAATAAGCCCGGAAATGTTATTTCTTCAATGTCAACTTTACTGAATGGTGTCGGCCTTAAGTCTCAAAACAGGTGGATAAACTTGCCATTATGTGGAAGTGTTCTTTTTTCATTGAAATTATCCATAAAAATTTGCCAGTAGTCAGAACTTAGCACGTTGATGATTCGGTTGTCTTTGTTTACGGCATTCGAGTTTTTCAATAAATCTTTAACGTCTTATTTTTTGCGTTAAAATTGTATTAGAAGAAAAATTTATTATGGATTGGCTTGAGGAAAATTTGTATTCTATTATTTATCAATTTTCACTTTTTAAGACTGTAAGTATTTTTTAAATGCAATTCTTGAAGCATCACAAAAAATCATTCATTTTTTGAAATTTTCTATGTAAATGAATGTTTTTAAACACTGTGTACTCATTTGTATTGTTTCTAAGTTATACCCTATGTTACTTTAGAATGTCTACTTTGATAATCTGCAGCAAAAGTTCACCCGAGTTTACCCGAAAAATAACAAAGCTATATATAGAGCACATTAATATATTTTCATAAATTTGAGCTTTTTCGATTACTTTTAGGTTCAGTCATGAGTACGACTCAAAATCAATTTCACAGTATTATGAAAGACAGTACATAAAGCAAAGCTATTTGATGCAAAGTTCAAGCAAATAGAAATGGAACTAGCTGAAATTATGGATTTCTCTTGAAAATATCGAAATGGAAAAATATCACCCTGTTTTATTTCTGGGTCTGACTTTGAAGTCAGTCAGTAGCATCAGATTGTCTTTCTATAATCTAATTTAAAATATCCTGTAGTTGTTTTCAATTTATGCACCAGACTGAAACTTGTGAACCAAAAAATAACCGGAAAAAGAAAAATTTATGAAATTAATACTCTGCTTTATTTCTAGCTTTATTATTTTTCTGTGCAAACTCGGGCAAACTTTTGCTGCAGATTGTCAAAATAGACATTATTATAGGAAAACCTGAACGTAGTGCAAATGAGAGCAGAATATTTAAAAATCTTGTCTTGTAAGGAAAAAAAAAAGAGTTGATGTGTTTTTGTGAGGCTTGAAGAAAGGTATTTATAAAAAAAAAAATTAGGAATATATGCATATAAATTGATGAATAATAGAGTACAAACCTTGCTCGAGTGTTTCGTCTAATATCACTTTTAACATAAAAAATAAAAAAAGGAAGGTTTGTTGAAAAACTTGAATAATTCCAAACAAAAGGACAACTGAATCATAAAATTGTTAAGTACCGACTGCTGGTAAATTTTTATGGTTAGTTTCCATGAAAAAAGAACGCTTTCACATACTGCCTTGTTTATTTACCTGTTTTGATGTTCAGGACTGACAAGCTGACAGTTTCGATTTTCGGCCAGCTTTTTGGCTCAAATACCCGTCTGTGCGCAGGTTGTGAAAGCCTTAAGCAGTTTTTAACAAAATATTACAATATGAGTATCAATTGTCTTGTATTATCAAATGCTTTGATCTTCAGGGGTAATTTTTTTCCTGACTGACATCAGTGGCAGATAAGGTAGGTGCGGGTAATAAGGCCTACCTAAGGGAGATTTGGAATAAAATGGAAAGAAAAGGATCCGAATCAGCAAATTGCAAATTTAATTAAAGTACCATTCAATTACTACAAGAACATAACCAAAAACGGCCTTTCTTGCCGAAAACAAACATAAAATTAATTACTTAAAAAAACCTTACAATTAGGCCTTATTATACTACGGTAGGGTAATAAGGCCTAATATTTTAACTCTCGTAAATAAGTAAAATAAGCTATTAACGTTGGTAATTGAGATAATTTGTAATATCCTTAAGCATTACTCGCGCTGAAAATCTTCAAAATAACAAAAAAAAAAAAAAAATTAACAGCCGTCAGGGCATTCAAAAATATCTTCGTCATCGGCTGTCAAACCGACGCATTGCTCATGATACCACCTGTTGCATTTTGAACAGGGCCTCATGTCAATCATTTTATCCACCTTACAAGCGTGACAGTACCAACTAGCATCGTTTTTTTTTTGGTATTTTTTTTATCGTCTTTCTTTGAGGGTTGACGTCATTTTTTGCTATTTTCTCTTTTCTATATTCTTCAAACGGTTCTTTGGTGACCTTAATTCCTCGATAATTAATAGATTTTCTTCTTAAAATTGATGTTTTTTCAGTATTTTTCACTGGAGTACGCATAAGCTCCTGAAATGCTTTTTTTTTTAGTTGAGCTAGTGGTACATTGTCCTCTTCATCGTCCGAACTAGAACCGTAAACCATGCCGTACGTCGTTCCAGGAGGTTTGTTTGGGGTACTATTAATTATTTCATCGTGTGCTGTCGATGTGGAAGGCTTGGGGTTATTGGCGTGAGGGAGGTGCGAGGTTGCGAATTTTTTTCTTGAAATTTGTCTGCTTCGGGAGCTGGAATTTCTGCTAATACAGACGGAGCAAAAGCTGTTTCTGAAATAGCCTGTGGATTCAATGGATACAAACCAGTGACTTTAAAGCCGCTTGTAATGTTACTATGTGTCATGCATTTAGACCAGACATTTGAAAGAATAACATTAAACCGTGCCTTGGTGAGCTTTTTGTCTGGGTTTAGTTCCATAAATGATGAAACTTCTGCATCCCAGTGGTGTTCAAATGATCGATAGACGACTTTATCAAGGGGTTGGAGTTCATGAGTGGTGTTCGAAGGTAAACTGTATAATGATATATAGAGAGAATCTGCGACTTTAACGATTGTTAAGTCTAGGTGACAAGCCGCTCCATCAAATATTAAAAGGGACTTTTTTGCACTTTTAAATCTAGATAGGTGCCTTAGAAATTCTGTAAAAAGTTTATTAGTCATATAGCCCTTTGTAGATTTTTCTACTAAAGAACCTGGTGGCAAATTGTCATATAATTCTGCCTTCAAGTGTTTGCCTTTAAATATTATCATTGGTGGTATAGCAGTACCAAGTCTCATCCATGTTGTATATTTTTTCCCTTTCTCATCCATGTTGTATATTCTTTCAGGATGACTTCTCAAGTCCAGATTATCATAAATTTCATTCAGTCTGTTAAAGTGATCATTAAAAATAACTTTGTTAAGCTTTTAAGTTCTGGTCGTGTTCATAAATTGAGCTTTTCGTCTAGATATTTCTGGGTGTCTTTTCATAAATGCTTTAAACCAATCTTTACCAGCAACTTTAGCAAGTTTATTAAAATTATGCTTTATGTTATTAAGCTCACAAAATTTATAAACCAAGCGTCGGAGAATACGTGGTGTCACAGGCAACCCTACTTCAGCAAACCTCAAAATTCTGATGAAAAGATCAGCTTCCTGGTCATCACTGAGAATAGGTTTTCTACCAAGTGTTTTTTTTTCAAACTTCCGGTCTGGAGATGGTTTCTAATGGTTCTCCTGGGAACATTATACTTCACAGCTGCTTTATATGAGCTCAGCATACCTCTTCTTACTGCTTGGACAGCCGACACTAAGTCATTATCAGACCACAGTGCTCGTTTGGGGAGCATCGTGATGTAGGCACTAAAATAAGAATGAACCAAGTCGCAAACAGCCGCAATTACTAGTAAACACTCATACCATGTTGAGAAAGGTTCAAAATAAGATGCACAGCTGAAAAACTACGTTACAAAAAAAAGGAGTATAATAAGGCCTACGGTCAACTTTCGTAGGCCTTATTAGCCGCTGACGTCGAATTTAAAAAAATACAAAAAAGTAAAATAATTCGATCATATTATTTCACTCAGACATGAAATACCGATAGAAGCATTCAAGACAGATAACTGTACCGCAAAACTATGCATAAAAGTATGACATTCCAAAAATTACTTACATTTCAATCCGACGATTTTTTATTATTCGTGTCTTACAAGCGTTCCGTGAAAATGAATCTGGGCTCGCTGATCAAAACAACTGAGCATGGCGTTGCGACCAGTTTGAGGAGCCATCTGGGAGTGTAAACTATCTACGATAGCGTTTTTGAGTGGCTACAACCATTTTAAATTATATTTTCGCTGTTTAGGCCTTATTACCTGACAGGCCTTAATACCCGCACCTACCTTACAAGGAAAGGGTCATGGGGGTTGGCCTATCCTAAACCGTCGCCAACAGTATCCGTTCTCATTGTGCATAAAATGTAAACGATTACAGTATGTTTTCATTTCATTAATTATTTTTGAACGTAAATGTTTGAACTACTACTTCGTTTCATTGCTTATGTAATTAATTTGCAACATTTATCCCCAATTTGATGCCTCATTCCTAGCCGATTTGGTGATTTTTATTGATCCTCAATCAGTTTCAGAAATATTTTGTACCTAAAACCGTAGATTCGTTTATGGGCGGGGGGGGGGGGGGTCCTAAATAGTTTTCTGTATCCTCCCTTGACTGGCATAGACGACATGTGGAACTTCACATTTCAAATATTACCGGAAAGGGGGCACAAAAAACTGAGTAAATGTTTCACCATTTTACTTTGCCCCAAATTTTGCATCACGAGCAAGGTATTTAGTTAAGTGACATTTGTACAACACGAGTGATACTGACTTCATGCCTGCATCAGAGACTGAATTTTCGTCATAAATTTTTTTTTCACCTCTTTATTGGTCCGCTATAATTTTAAAATATGTTCGCTCGTTGCTATTCGCTTTGTCATTGGCTGTCTTCATTCCAGTATTGAAATTTATTTTCACCATGTTTTATTAGCTCCTTTATAACGTCATATAGAGTAGAAGTAGAGAAACCGGTAGTTGGTGTATCTCTGGCAAAACGATACGTATTCTTGAACGCGATCATTTAAATGTTTGGGTTGAAAGAGGCGAAATGTTAGATTGTCACAATGCCAATTATGAACAGCAAAAGTCGTAGTTTGAAAAACGTGTTAGCTTTACTCACCCGTACTTTAGCAATTGGAACCGTTTAAGCTTCAACCGATCGGATGTCAACATGTCAAAGTCAGACTATTTCATGTGCAACAGTCACTTGCGACAAGCGTATTTTGTTGCCGTCCTATTTGACGTGAAATTATGAAGAGGCTTACGCATTTTAGTGGATTTTTTTAAAGTATTAAATGCATGGGGAAAAAAATGTGTTACGCGTAACGGTGAATCTCTCTTGGTATTCAAAAAGGTTTAAAGTACTCGCAAAGTTGAAACGTCCATATTAACGGGGGAGGGATAGTGTCGCATTAAGAGAATTGTCAATAGTAAAATTGAAAAAATAAAATTAAAAAACACGGTAAGACTCTAAAAGCCAATTAATCTTCAATAAGGAGTATATCTCTTTGAAAGAAGAGACTATCTTTATATAATACTACTAGGGATAAAAGCAATCAATTCCTATCTATGTTTCAAAAAGGCTTAAGCAGTGAGTTTATTGAAATTAAGTTGCAAAGAACATAAATGAAAAAAAGCATCTGTGTCGAAAATTCTTGCGACACGCTGCTCAAGGTTACATTCTACCCTTTTTTGTTTCAATAATCTAGCGATACTAGCATAGCAGAAAAAGTCAAAGTATTTTAACAAATATTAAATATTTTTTATCGACGAATTGTTTTTTATTTGAAAAGGTAATTATTAATTACATTTGGAGAGATGTAACCCTGAGCTGTCTGTATTCGTGAAGTAGAGAGATTAACATAGAGTCAAATCACCATTGAAACGTAAGCTTCGTATTCCACTCCACCTTGAAATGAATACCCTTTGGCGTACGGGCTGATGAGACGCCTTCGATCGTGCACTGCTCCTTGTATGAGTATCGGCTCGGTATAGATCATGTATTCTTCTGGTTGTGTGAATAAATACACATCAAAGTCTATAAAATTAGGGAGCATTGGAAACATTTATAATTAATTATAAGATAGCACTAACACCATAAATATTGACTAAAGTGAAAAACAAAATGGCAGTATGAAAATACAGATACAAAATGAATTTGAGATTGCGCAATACCTTTCATGTCAGGCGTTTTACAAAACAGCTTTGTTATATGTCTGACCGGGGGAGAGAAGGCGGGAGATCGCCGCTCACACAAGCTTTTTTTTATAGTTAAAATAATACAAATTCAATATAAATTGGTTTCAAACCGCCTAACTGCATCTTGTTTAATGAGTCCCCTCAAACCTCAAATCTTTTTTCCATCTGCAGCCCTAACTAAGTATAGACGGTATCTTTTATAGAATTCATATGCAGAAAAGTGCTCTTAGAATGTCTCTATAGCCCAAAATGGCAAAGTATCTCACTAAATTGATCAATACGAGAAACATCACGTAGTATAATAGGTTTAGAGCAGTTGTAGTCCTTCAAGGCTTTTCCATGTTAAAAAACCTCTAATTTAACTAAGAAACCAATCTTAACCTTTTTTAGAACTTTTAAAACATTCTCTGGTGTATCGGACTGCGTCTGAAGCTTTCTTTTGGAGTGATGATTGGGTATTTCGTTCCGTTTGGCGTGTGTGAAACAAAATCCAACAACGCCTTACTTTTACGTCAGCTGATTATTTCTAAAATGCTATATTAGTTTAGCAGCAATAGAAGACAAAAACAAGCACCAATGTGGCCAGATTAAATTCCTTTATCATATTTCAAAATATTCACATTCACATTTCATACTCACTGAATGTATTGGGGTAAATTTCTGGTTTAGCATCTGGTTCTTCCCATTGTGATTCAATCGTGTAACACATGTTCGGTTCGCCGGATGATGTCACCACAGGAACTCTTCGAAGAGTTCGCCTGCATATAAAAAACATTGTTTTAGACAACGATAGGTAACTGCTCTGTATGAAAATACGTTTTGCTACGTTATCGTTTTCTTTTAAATTAATTATCACTATTTCCAACTTAGAATGGAATCTTTATGTTATAAAAGTAACTCTTGAAAAGAACACTTACTCACAAGGAACTCTCTTCCCTTCAACAACTTTGAAGCACATTTCAACTATTGTGTCATTATGTGCTTCCTTCAGTGCCTCAGCCCATGAAAATTTGTCTTGGATCAAAGTACCATTGTAAACCTGCAATGGAGGTCAGAAATAAAAGAATAACAATTCAAGTAACAATTTTAAAGAAAGTAATCTTACTCTATAACAATTCCCTTGTGAGGATGTCACATTTGGTGTTTAAAGAATTAACACTAGGGCATTTTCAATAGTTTGGTGGGAGGGAAGCAACAAGGGGTCATCCCTCTCTGGCTTTAAGAAAACCTCTTTACATTTGTGCACACGTCATCGCTGTTCTTTAGGTAATGTATATCGAGTTGTTGAAGGTTTTCAATGTAGTCCCTTTTGGACAGTGACCAAAGGGTAGACCAAAAAAGAGATGGGTCGACTCTAGATACTGATTTTGACATCATTTAAATCAAAAACTGGAGGTCAACGCCAAAGAGGAGGACAGCCTGGCGGGGATTTCCTGAATATCGAGTTGTGTCAGTTGTAGGTGAGAGGAACATAAAGGCAAACACTTATTATAACAGTAAGTTACCGCCTTCAAGCCAGGGCTAAGGTAGAACTACATGCAGTATACCAACAGTCCGGTAATCACATCCACAGACTGCAGTTTCGTCCTTGTTATGGAGTCGTGCACCTGTGATGACGCATCTATTTATGGTTTTCTTTAACTGCCTGTAATACTGTACAGTATTCATGGTACGGAGTTTTCCAAAGTATTCTTTTCTTCAATTAAATGATACTGACAAAACTTGCGAACTTCAACTGCTGCATAGAATCGCCCCCCCCCCCCCCGGCTCATTTTTACAATTATAAGTTCAAAAAAATCCAATGATATTTATCACAAATCTGCAGCAAAGTTGCGTACACGAGTTTTAAGCTGTAATATTAGTCTATGGTTTTGAGTTACAAGGAATTCCCTCCTTCAGTGTCGAGAAATAGAGTCATGCGAAATGCGAGAAAAATAGCAATTCCGATATGAATGAAATTTCTTTTTGAGATTTTCGGAAGTATTGTTACTGTGTAAGTTGACCACTTTCGGTGCAATACTTTAGTGGTCAACTTAGACAAGTGGTCAACTCATGGAGGTTGATATATTGCGCACCTTGTACAACACTGCCATATCTCCAAAAACTACTTTTCGAGAGAAATCGATTTAAATGTAATGCGCCTTAGCTTAAATTCTTATATTAACGCACTGACACATCTCAAAAATAAGGTTAATTTTTTTTTCTGTTGTAGCTGTCTTGCATTTTAATAGAACTAATAAAATGCACCAGGACATGTATATAACTCAAAATCGACAATTTTTGACTTGTGGCGGTGTTGTATTAGGTGTGAGATGTATGATCATGGACAGTTCTGTACCTGACAATAGCGGTCAACTTAGACAGGTGGTCAACTTTACATGTTTTAGCTTGTGTTCGACGAACCTCACCGGTCGACCGGTGAGTAAAGTTGCTAACCGCAACGTTCTTGAGAGCTACCGGTTAACTGGTTGCTTCCGATGTCGTTTCATGAGCCTCACCGGTTGATCTACCGGTGGACCGCAACTCTAGTTGGTTGATTGGTTGGTTTAACCGCGTGAAATTTTGGACCAATTATATGTATTTTTCACCTGCGTGTGATTCGTCTGTGTTATGTCTGCACAAGTAACCGGTGATCAACCGAAAGCGTTCGATGAAGCATTGGTTCGCGAACAACTGGTTAGTAACCGCTGATGTCATTGCTGTCACGTGATTAACCAACCGGTCGCTACCGGTCGTGCTCGTCGAACGTAAGCTTACTGTATTATGAATACGAAATTTGATCTGTTTAAAATTAAGGGATGCATTTATCAATAGCAATCATTCCGTTTAATACAAACAGTAAAACATATGAGTAAGTTGTTTTGAGATTACAAAAATATGTACTTACACCAGTAAACGGGGACTTTCTACCCGGACAATATCTTGGGTATTTTTCACAAAACTCCTTTGCATTCTCCTCAAAACTGCACTTACTCTCTTTCTTCTCACAAATAACACGTCTTCGCTGTCTAAAAGTATAAAATTCATATGCGTGAAAGTTCTTACTTTATGCTTAAAGTAGTCAACTTTCGATTAATAATCATATCAAGATTTTGAAGTTCTTGCCCTGTAAAAAGCATGTGTAATCGTTCCTGGAAAATGATGAGCACCTAGTCTATTTAATTCTTGCGAGTAATACATCTAACAAAGAACAGAAAAGTTTCCCACTAAATGTCAGTAACCATCCTGAAATTAACCTGGAATGTCCCTGAAGAATTCAGAAACTTCTCAATAAAAGCGAAGTGCGCTCAGGTGTCTCCATCTGGTAGGAAAATGAGTGGCAACATTATCTGTGTCCGCGTCTTAATGGTGGCACATGAAAGACTGGATGCCATATTGGAGGATCGCACTATGTCTGCAAAAGGCTAAATAGTCTAACGCAGCCCCATTAGAAAGAAATGGAAAAAAAAAAAAAAAATCCGAACCTCTTAACTAATAAACAAGAATTTTTTCTTCTTCGAGCCGAGCTGAGGGATATAAAATTTTGGATCAATGGATGCTATTTTCTTAGATCAAAAATGGTAAAATTCAGTGTTATTTATACTCGACGAGAGAAAAATTCCTCTCACGTTAGTTCAAGTAAGTACCTTCAGTAAAAACTTTTCCTGACAACAATACTTTGTTTTTAAGTATCTGATACAAAGCCACTAAATACATGGACTTACATCTTCAGCATTGGTCTATAGCAGCGTTTCTTAATTTCTTTGATAAGTGAAACCCTTTCCAATGCCCACTTTTTTCTGGAATCCTTGGGTTTTCTTGAATAGTACGTATAGTGTGAATGCATCACTCTGAAAAATGGTTTGTTTGCTATTTCCGCGAAAATCATTTGAACCAATATTTATTGACTTTAAAAAGCAAAAATTGAGACAAAATTTCTCAAAATAATTTTAAACAACGCATTTTAAACTTAAAAGTTTCTATTTTAATGAGATGATTGGAACTTATTGTTGTTACCGCAGGTATACTTATAATAATAGGCTTTGGATGAAGGTTAAGTCTACCATCATGTCCGTTTCGGTATTTATTTTTGTTGGCACATAAATCAAAAATCCTGTTCGCATATATTGTTAAAAATAGTGAAAGTACCTCAGCACGGCCTTTGGTCACTCGCTGTTCAGAATATTCATCTTTTGAACTACATTAGAATTCCTTCTAATGGCATTGATGTACACTTCTGAGTTTCAAGAAGGAATGAGATGTGATTTCAGCTAAAACTAACTAAAATAGCCGAGGGTTACTTTGACTATGAATGGATTTTTAACCCACAGTTCCTTTTGGATATTTTCTTCTGCAGTTCATTCGAAAAATACTGATTAAAAGCTTCACTCAAACATTCTTTTAGTCGATTTTTTCAGTGACCAATTAAAACGTTATGCATGAAAATAAAGAAAACAAATTTCGTGGAACCCTTGAGTGATCTCCGTGGATCCCCAGGGTTCCGCGGAACACAATTTAAGCAACACTGGTCTAGAGGAGTAAAAAAATAAATCTAGAATGGACTGCAGACGACTCCATATTTACAGAACCTCTACATTAAAATTATTGGAAGGCAACCATTAATAGATATCATTAACATCCGATACTGGACTCAGCACGCCCCCCCCCCATTCAAAATCTTTTTATTATTTTTTAAATTCAAATTCAAAAATAGTGAGCAAAAGATTCCCAGAACGTTCCGTACATATGCACTTACATATACGCCACGAAAACAAATTGTGAAAACAGATTCATAAGTGGTTAAAATGAAAATTTAGGTTCGGATATTTTTTGTGGCTACAGTACATTGGTCATTTTCTAATACAATATTTTTTTCATTTTGTAATATCAATGAAAGTAATAATCAGTAATTTATAATGAAATGAAAAGCTGTCCCATATTTTGTATATAATTCTGAATTTTTTTTTATGTAGTTCGAATTTGAGTCCTACGAGTACTCACATCATTATCATACTCATCAAAAACTATACCACAAAGGCCATCTCCCCCCAAATACACGCAGACCCCTAAAATCAAGAGATTCCGAAAAAGAGAAAAATGTTCACGAAAATAAACCCTCCAAAATACTCAATGACGTAGTCTGCGGCATACCCCTTCCCCCTCCCCCCCGGCGGGCACTCCTAAATTTTATGCAATGATATCTGAATAAAACTTCTTGTTTCATTTCGCGTTAACTTTGCTGTTTCACTTCCTTTAACTTTTTAGGTTTTTATGGATTAAGCAGATTTTGCTATTTTCAACAATTTAATCTACAATTTTTTGATGCGACGCTTCCGATTGGTGGATACAGCGTGGCTCTGGTTAGTTAAGGAATGACCTTTACAATGCTAACATTTTTTAAGGGCGTTCCAATGAAAAAGGGACGCGTTATTGGCACGGACTTGAGATGGAATACTTTTGCAAAACTGCTCTGAAAAAGACTCAACTCAACTCAGCACTAATTACACAAGGTTTCTGTTTCTCAATAAGTACGTGGTGACTTTTATGTTTTAGGGGGTGTTGAAAAAGAACATAACAATAAAAATATTCCACAATCCACAGATTTTTGAAAAATCCAAAATCTTTAAAATCTTAATTTAATGACATTTATTCAACTCATGTACAATATTTTTGTCATTTACCATTTTATATAAACAATTACAAAGCTTAAAACTACTATAAACACAAAAAATATATATTGCTTAAAAAGTTTTAGAAAAATATAAGATTTTTTAAGAAAAAATAATGATATTTGTAAAAAAAATTCTTAAATTTCATACTAAAAATGCTTTAACTGCGGATACTCTTTTATAGGCCCTATCACAAACTTCTCTAATAAGATTCCAATAGTAATCCCGAGCATATTAGTAGTGAATTGTCCTTGATGTCACGCTTCAATTGTAGAAATATCCTGGTAGAAGCGCTTCCCATGCTCGTCAAAAAATTTAAGTAAGATAAAAAAAAAAAAAAAAAAAAAAAAAAAAAAAAAAAAAAAAAAAAAAAAAAAAACGACATTGAACATTCTGTAACTTTTTAACAAGTCAATAATTACTTTTTCATGTTTACGACTTCTTTCATTTCCTAAAATTGTGTCATAGCATTTTAAAAATCAAGCCATGCTGTTTTTCCTAAATCACTTAAACTAGCTTCTTAATGTTGGTCCTGCATAAGCTTTCCAATTTGTGGGTCAATGAAAATCCCCCTCCCCCCCCTGTGAGTAATATTAACTGTTCCTGCATATATTGAAATCGTCACCCTTTTTTTATCCATTGCTTTAACAAAATTCTTCATTAATCCCAACTTTATGTTTGAAGGTGGGAGACTATTTTTTTAAATAAATTAGAGCAGTTGTTCTCAAACTTTTTAGACCTAGGAAACCTTAGTAATTTGCTTTTACTTTAAGGAAACCCATTTTTGTTTAACATTAAAAGACACAGTGTCGAATCATAAAGATGAAAAATGATCATCATTCGATTACTTTCTTTTGCATAGAAGAAACTATTGATTACTTGAGAATTTTCGTATTTTTACAGATTAACATGTTTTAAGGTGTACTGAGCCCATCTTAACCATTTTCGGAAAGTATCTGTCCTTCTATTTTTGTTCAGAATGTATTTGACCGATTTCTTGAGAGCGATCTAACTCAACACATAATGCATGGAATTGAAAGAAACTTGGTATACATACGCAACTCCATGTGATCTGGGGTTGATTAGTTTGGGTACTAATCCCTTCAGAGGTTGACCCAATCAAACGATTTCCAATTTTAGCGTGATTTCTGTCTGTCAAACAATAACACAAGGATTCGCAAACGAATTGGTACACATATGTGCCTCAACAGGAGAAGTGCAGATCAATTTTTGACACCAATCACTTCAAAGGTGTGACACAGCAGAATAATTTTCTCGTCAAGCGTTACTACTTTTATTTCGAAAAATAATATCGGAATTAAATGACTTTGGTTTTTGGTGCCTATTGCTCAAGAGAAGGAATTTGATTGCTTTTGTCGTCTAGCATGACCGATATTCTCATTCATGATTTAGTGCCTGTGCAGTATCTATTATTGGAGCTCTGGCCAAGACACTTAATCTATTCAACTATGTTGCAATGATACATAAATTGGAAATTCCTCCAAGACAGCAAATTGTGCCAACTTGGCTAATGTAAAAGTAAAACGTTAAGTTTAAATGTCGCCATAAAGCTAAATTTTGATAAATGCCATGATACGTAAGATATATGAAGGTGCAATTATGATTCATATTCGGGCAAGAACAATGTCATAGGTTTTTCAAATGAACAGTAATGGTTGTTAACACTAGAAAGACGGAAGGGACCTGGTGTGGCCCCTCGCATAGTTCGTTTTTCAATAAATCGAAAGATAACTAACTGAACGTAATGGAATTTTCTGATTTTTCATCATAGGACCTTATTTGAGTGCTTATTTAATCCATTAGTCGTTAGCCTCATAGAAGTGTAAATATTGAGCCTTATACCTAGAAAGACGAGAGGGACTACAATGGCCCCTGGGGAATTCAACAAAAAAAAAAAAAAAAAAAAAAGAGAAACTTATCTTTTATCCTACTCACCGTAGTATGAAAAAGTGCTTTTCACTCTAGTATCTCCTATATTTGCATTCCGATGGAATTGCAACAGCTCACCAGCTAGACTGTAGGGATTACTTACACCTGCTAGAGATAACATAACATAAATTATTATGGAATCAGTTCTTATTTAGTCATTAGAGGAAATTCTTGCGGCATGTGCACGCAGGAACAAATTTATTGAGAATTCACTCGAAAATCCGGCACTGGACCCTTCAGGCCTTCTAGGTATACGGCAAACTCAGACTTTCTAGTCCTAATATAGCGAAATAGTTAAACTCCATCAATATTGGACAGATAACGCAAAAATTCAGCGTGATTTTTAACGCTGCTATTTTGTCTTTCACAATAAATGTGGTTGCTGTTTCCTTTTAAGTGAAAATAGCCACTTTGTTCAATTCATCAAAAATGTCAAAAAAATATTTATTCGCCGTCGTTCCTCGTGTAAAACATTGAAAAAGGCGCAATATATTGATGCCTTTTGCTCCAGTTGAAAAACTCTCATTTCATCTCGAAGTTCATACAACCATTTAAAAACTTTTATTTTGTATAACTAGCATATTTCATATGGAATAAAAGTGATTTGTGCTCCTACCCTTGTCTTCATAAATTTTGCTAATTATTCTTGACTGGAGAAAACGAGATTTGACAAAATAAACTATTTCTAAAACTTCATAAAGAACTTTCCTAAAGTCAGCTGTTAGTTTCTTTTTTACGCTAGCATGTCAATGCAACTACTTTAATCTGGTGCGACATTTTAGATCCTTTCTATTGATTATTTCATATTTCTTGAAAGCAGTGGAAAAGAAATGTATGCAGCGGCTAGCCCGTGGGGGAACCCTTCTCATACTTCGGCGGAACTCAAAGGTTCCGCGGAACACACTTCGGGAAACGCTGAATTAGAGGAACGTTTTGGATTTTGGTTTTCACGTGCAATATATTGTTTGCGCTCTAGCCATTTCTTTTTGATGTAATGTTCATGTTTTGCTCTGCAGTTCCACTTGCTCAGAAAATAGCAGTATTTTGTATAATCAAGTTGTAGACTGAGAATGGCAATTACTTTAAAACATTTACATATGCTCCAATTATGATGTAAGTAGTCGATTTCATAAAGCAATATCTTCATATTTTCGTAATATTCTTCCAATATCCAAAAAAATAGGCTATGAGAACCGATGGCAGGGCATTTCCACGTACCGAAAGACAACTTCAACTACCGTAATCTTGTGTGAAACCGAAATGATATGGAACGCCTAGCGCCATCTGCTCAAGGTCGCAAACTTAAAACTTATCAAAGTGATTTCGGTTTCTACAATCTTGATACCTACTGAGTGAGTAACTTGCTGATGAACTTGCTGTGATGAGTAAAAAATTATGTCTATGGAACAAATGCAGCTAAAAGAAAAAATTAGTAAACTTATAACTGCTATAAGATAGCCTATACAGTAAAACCTGTCTACAACGATACTGTTTGGACAGAAAAAAATATTGTTATAGACAGGTTATCGTTATAGACAGTTTGATTACTCATGCTAAAATTTTGCTGGGACCAAGAACAATATCGTTATAGACAGGTTTATTGTTATATACAATATCTTTATACTTAGGTTTCACTGTATAATCCAAAACGTATAAATGAAATTTCTTAATATTAGAGGGTGATAGAAAATTTTTGCAAACATATTCTTTTTAAGCTTGAAATCTATAAGAAACACCCAAAATATATTGAGGAACAGAAAATTCGTTAAAATTTGTTTTTCAGTGTTATTCTTCCCTATAACCCCAAAATGAAGCGAACTTTATCAAGCTCAAGCATCAATTTATCAGAGCCACACTATACACATTATATATTTGAATATTGCGAAATTTGTTTTTACTCTCTTTATTTCTCGATAAGAAAAATTTTTTTGAAGATTAACTTACCTATTTCTATTGCAGAGTGTGATGGCTGGTTGGACAATTTCAAATGGATTATTTACCAAAACATTCACCACTGTAGGATAAGATAAATACAAAGCCAAAAAATCCCATGTTTGGTAGATAAAACCGATTAGGCACAGAGCAAAAACAGTTATTTTCACCAAAGTCTTGGTCAAACTCTTGCTTGAAGCAATTTCTGGGAAACTTGTTATGAGAGAAGATTTGAAAATATTTCTTGCATAGACTTTGAAAGATTTGTATTTAAGTTCAGAAGGATCAGGCTTTGTTAGATTTCTTTTGTTTTCCATTTCACCTTTAACCTGAAGAAATAAAGTGTTTAAAATTAGGTATGCTAAAACATTAGAGACACAACATTGTTCGACTTGCTATACAGCAAGGAATTTTTTGATGATTACTTAAGTTATAAAACGTTGTAAAATAAACTTATTATTATATTATATATTTAGGAAGATAATGGATAATTAAATATCTGGTAGTAGATGTCCTCCATGAACATTTATAGTCTTCCTTTGGTTCTAAAAGTTTTTAGTACAATACATATGGTTGAGACAAGAAAACTTCCTCACTTCCTCCAGTATTATATGAACATCTGGTATCAAACTCGGACACAACTTAAACGGAGATCGTAACTCAACTCAATACTAATAACTTTCCCTTTTCAATGAGCTAATAAAGAAAAAATATACACTTATAAAATCAAGCACAAAGACACCATCAAACTCATTGATAAGTTTAGAAATCGAAACAACCGGGATTTTTTTACATTTTTTTTGCATTTTTCAAAATTAAATTTTACATTGAATATTTGCTATTTTGGAAGGGGCGGGGTCAGCTGTCCTCCCTTGTCCTTCTCTGGGTATGCCCATGTATCTCTTGAAACACAGATAGACTAGTGAAAAAAAAAATCCTTCAAATTTTGTAACAAATTCTGAAAATATATTTTTTAATGACTTTTTCAATTTTAGAGCTTTACAGGCTTGAAACTTTTGTCCTCTTGGACTAATTTAGAAAGTTTAAACTTCATGTAGTCGGTATAAGGATTAAAAAAAAAAAAAGAAAAGAAAAGAAAAAGCGGGAAATACAGAAAGCGGTGTTTTAGCAAAAGGTTTGCTTTTTTTTCCTTCCCTCTTCCTTTTGAGACACCGTGGAGGTCATAATTTTTATTCTCTTAAATATATAATAGCTGACACGTGCGGAGCATTCGCGCTTGATAGCAAAAATCTGTTTTTTTTTTTTTTTATTACCAGCATTTTTTTGAAAAACAGTAACAATGTGCATTGTTTGTTTGTTTTTCGCCGCTGGCAGTGAAAAGTAAAATAAAATGATGCCTTACTTATGTAGTTTTATGAAGAAGACGCCCCCCCCCCCCCCACAAAAAAAACTTTAACAAATATTATTTTGCGATTTACCATGACAAAAAACGCTGTTTTTTCTTCTGATTTTAATGCAACAGCACATCTAAAGTGGTTCAGATCCCTGTAATGATTTTAGATTATATATTCTTGGATTTTTGAATCAAAATTATTTCGAGGGAAAAAAAGTTATTCGAAAAAGACAAAATCTCTGATGGTATCTAACTCACGATGTTCGCGTTTTTATTCCGACGTTCTAAACAACTAAGTTATGCAGATTTACTCAAACGATATCGTACATTAAAACAATGCGTATTAAAAGACAGAATAAATCGATTTTTTCAGAAAACCGCCACAATGTGAGATTTTTGCTTATTTTTCGCCGAAAGTGGTGAAAAAATCCTTAATCATAAAATTTGATGAATTATTCATAAAGTTATGGCGTTAACACACACACAAAAAAATTAAAAAAAAATTGAGAAATAATATGTATCGCGGTTCCGGTGGAACACTGAAGCAACTGTAAAAAGTGTAATTTTACAGTAGAACCAAATATGCATACAACAACCTCATACAATGAAACATAGTTAAGTTTTACTGCCCTGGTTGCTAAAAGTTGAAAAACAAATCTGTCAGTGTTCCTTCGTACGGGGTGACCACGTTTGGACCCAGTGAACACCATAACTCATTTTCAATTAATTTTGCAGCTACGTCAATGCTCCACCGGAACAGCGGTATGATTATAGACAAAAACCGACAAAAATTGCAAAACTGTAAGTGCAATCTAAAAAAAAAAAAAGGCTCCATACGAATTATTTCTCCGATTTTACAGAGAATTTAATGTTGCATGAGCTATGACAGACTCTTGTCCTGAAACCAGGGTATTTTATGTTCACCCAGGTAACCTGTAGCCTAGAATTTGTCGACCATGATTATGGATACCTATGTATTTTTGCAGATTAATTACGTATTATTTTTTATACGTAAGTCGAAAAAACATTTTTTTTTTAAAATTTAAAACAGAACATATCAAATTAATCCATTTATTAATAAAAAGTACTCACTTTAGCTTATATGTCGGTCTTAGCAGTACGTTATTGAAATTCTACCCAAATGTTTTCAGCTATACTAAAAAAAATTTCCTTCTTTCTCATTTCTTTTTTTCCCCTAACATTTGTAAAAGTTACGACAATTTAGCTATTGTTATGGCCGTTGTCAAGTTTGGTAAATACTGCATTCTGCTTGAAAATAAATAATGAACTAAATTAATAATGAAATATACAGTCATTACGAATATTTTGCCTTTATTTGTTTTTATGTTAGAACTATCCAATAATGAGTTGAATTGATAATATTTAATTAATATTTAGGTTTTCTGTCCATGAGCCTGAGATACCAATGGTGAGCTAACTAAAATTTATTCTAAACATCGCATGATTTTTAGCTGCATGTACTTGCAATCGATTTCTTTGAATACGAAATAAGCCGTGGAAATAGCTTTACAGAAAACTAGAAACTGAATGGGTACTACATTAATCATGAAACAAAGCAATTAGTAATTAATAATTTAATCAACTTGGTTACTGTTTTTTTCCCTCTAATACTGTAGGGTATATCATAGTACTTACCCGCTATGGAAAGTAAAGCCTCCCAAAATAAGAATAAACAATTTTAGACTGACAAATTTTAAGTAAAGAGTCTTTCTTATTTTTTACATTTTTCAAACGAAGAGGACACCTATAAAGTCGAATTAATACAAGTAGTAGATGTAATCAATAAACTTATTTCAATACTGCTCTTCAGCGCCACTAATTTCCATATTGCAGTTTTATTGAGCAACTCTTACTCAGCAACATATTGAAATTTTACACCCCTTACAGTTTTTTACCAGTGTTATTAGAGAGAGACTCTCAACCTTTGCATACACCTGGCAAAAGTTTTCACCCTCTCTCCTGCGAAGGAGTGAAAATGTGACTTGAGTTGTTAGTCTTTGAAGTACAGATTTAACTGTAATATTTAAAAATTTTGAATAGCCTGTTTTATCCACTTTCTCCGATGCCAAAAGTTTATTTAAAGTCGTGAAAATACGCTTGCCTACATTTTTGAGGCTTTTTCTTTTTTTTTAATGCGTGAAATACAGGGGACATTAAAAATAACTCTAGATTTGAATATGTCCCTAAACTAAAGCTTTATACTTCGTAATTTTGCTTGAACACAGACAACATATACTTATACTGTGGCCGCCGCTTATATGAATCATATTTGTTCTAAACTGTTTAATTCCCTAAAGCGGCTGATTCAATAAATCGACTAATTCAATGAAGCTGGGTCTTGTTCTGTTTCTGATGATTTGATTCATTAAAGCGGCTGATTCAATTAAACGGCTTCCACTGTATTATCCTTTTTGTTTATAGCGTATTCTATTTCATTATGGAAAGATAGATACATATTTGGTTACTTTCTAATAGAAGAATATCAACAAAGGCTATACCCGAACTATGCCAATTAAAATACATTCTGATAGTGGAATTCAGTGACTTGAACGTTAATACTGATCGGGTGGTGAACAGGATTCCTTATCGTAAGAAAGAGTAACTTCAAACCAACTGTATAAACACACGATTCTTATCTGAAACTGCATAAATTAAAGCATTTTAAGTTCATTTTTTTTCTTCCCTGGTATAGATTTCATTTGCCGGGTCTTAAATGGTTATAAATCACCTTGTGAAAGTTTTACATAAAAATTGTCGTATGTATTTTAAAATCTTTATTCACGATATTTCCCTCTATTCATTTACAAGTGTTTCAAGAAAAAATGTTACTGAAGGTAATTTAACAAATTAATTTTGTATTTTCTGTGTTAGTTTTAATTTTGAACACGAAAACGGTAATGCCTTTTTCGAGAAATCGCTATTATACTCGAACAATTATATGTGATAATGTAAGAAATATTTACAGATATATATAGTTGCAAAATTTCATGTACTATAGTTTTTCTTGAATATTTCAAAGATTTTTTTTCTTTTCTCTCTCTTTCTTTCCTTTTTTTTAAAAATTTCCTTTGGGATCGGTAAATAGCGATTCACATGATTTATTGCTTTGCGTGCGTTTTTTTAATTTTCATTTTCACTGTTTTTTTTATTTATTTTTTATTTTAAAAAGTTACACACACACACACTCACACACACACACACACACACACACACACACACACACACACACATATATATATATATATATATATATATATATATATATATATATATATATATATATATATATTGCTGACCATAAATTTTTCTGCGTCTTTTATTTTGACAACGAAGACGATGATGATGATTATTATTATAATTTGTTGACGAAATATCTTATTGCGTCTTTTATAGATTTTTTTTCTTTTCTTTTTTGCTCAATCGATATTGCTAATTGCCTTTTGCTGTTTCCTAGCGTTTACCAATCTATTGTTTTCATGATTCGTAGATAGAGAAGTCACGTGAAATAAAAGCAAACGCGAGTAAGCAAATGTACGTACGTTTGCACCCCATTTCCTCAAGAACGGCAGGAAGTACCCGGTCAACGCAGGTGTCAAAAAAGTCAGAATATTTTCAAGGAGCTCATTTATTCCTGTCCCATTTTTATCGTCAATTAGGTTTGCTTTCGACTGACTTTTTCGAAAAAAAACTCTTCACGTAGACAAGTACAAAAAATAAATTTTCTCTTTAATTATTTAACGGCTCTTACATTGTTGGTTCCAACAGATCCTCATTGAAAACAACGTCAAATGACTCGTTTTCTACGTTTTAACGGCGACATCGTTTTTAGCGTCACCACTCCCCCCGTGTATTATTTTTTCATTTTATTGTTTTTCAAGTCAAGTGTTAAGAACTTGAGTAGAAAGAAAATCATAACTGCTCTTTAATTGTCATCCTCGTTTTAGTATCAGCATTGGTGTAGCGTAACCAAACATTTTAGTGAGCACAGGCCAAGCGTTTCAAGGGTGCATGTGAAATGTTTGCACCCCCTTCGCATTGGATAAATTTCGCATACTTATGTACAGGGCCGGCGCTTGTAGTTCTTCTTCTTCAGACAATGTTTAAAAGTATCACTCTCCACTTAATAATATTAGTAGTTAAAACCAATCTCATATAATACTCCAATTAGAGCTGGGAGGTGGGAGAGGAAACCAATAGTTTTGACACAAGTTTGAAGGTTTTTTTTTTTTGCAATCACACTTGAAGTTCAAAAAAAAAAAAAAAAACCTATTACTTTTAAAACTTACTAGCTGCATTGCCCTGCGTTGCACTGTCTGCCTCAAAAATAATAATTGTGTTAAGTGACGCATAGTTAACATTCAGGCAAAAAAAAAAAAGGAAAATTTCCCGTCAATGTGTGTAGAAAAGAGCACTTTTCTAACTCAAAATTTAAATTTAGACCTGTTTGGATTTTTTTTAAATTTCAAAACTTCGATTATCTTTATATATTAACCAGCATCAGACGTGATCTTTCCGTTGACATGGCCGTTAGACTAATGATTGTTAGTTAGATGAATTCGCCTGTATTAATGAAGTATGTTCTGAAAATTTCAAAACAATGATTAAGTAAAAAACTAAAAGTAATTCTTAAACTAATGTATATCAACTTAACAGAGTTTGCCAATCTATTGTGTTCTACGAAAGGTATTAAAACTGGTAGTTAACAGCGCAGTTGATATTAAAAAAAAAAAAAAAAAAAAAAAAAAAAAAAAAAAACATGCAAACTGCAAGGTAGGATTCAAAAGTAATGAGCTTCACGTTATACTGACGCATGCGCAACCTGCAGCTCGTTTACCTTGAGAGTGACAGTGACGGTGGTTGTTGGCATTACAGCCAATGCAGGTCAGTTGCCTCCCAGCTTTCGGAGCCGTACCATCGGCCTTAACAGTAACTCCTATACGGTGAAGCGTGATACGTGCGATATGGAAAATTCCACAGAACAACGCAAAGCGATCAAAATTTTATTTCTGGTATCCTACCTAAACGTTCGCAATGCTTCAGCAGGCGTTTGGAACTGAGTGTCTGTCTTATTCTCAAGTAGAAAAGTGGCATGAGGCCTATCGTAAGGCCGGGAAGTGGTGACTGACGAACCCCAGTATGGACGGCCGTCGCGTCGTCAGCCCGTACTGCTATGAATGTGCAACGAGTGTGAATTTTTGAACATGGACTGGCGTTTGAATCTCTGCCAAGCCCTGGACTTATTGGAGATAACAGTGCAATGCATTGTTTCAGAGGAGTTGCACATGTGGAAGCCTGCACGAAACATGTGCCCGGAGTTCTGACTGACGGAGGTCTGAGTCAACGTTCCCGTGGTGCCCCAGCCTTCCTACACTCCGGGCTTGTTGCCTCTTGACTTCTTCTTGTTTCCTTTATTAAAATCAGGGCTGAGAAAAGAAAACGTTTCGGCTCCATCGAGGCCATCCAAGCACATGTAAGCTAGCCCTTATAGATACCCCGGAACAGGACTTAAGGGGTGCCTCTGAGTCCTGGAAAAGCCGTCTACAGAAGTGTTGCAAGAGATGCTTATTTTAGAAACGATCAGTCAGTTGTACCAATCAGCTCAAAAAATCTGTCTTTTTAAACGAAAGCTCATTACTTTTGGATCCTGCCATATAAATCCATTATTCTTACTGATTGTGTGAAAAACAATTTCACTTATTTTTCCACAAATAATAACTATGATTACGAAACATACGATATTTTATTAAGAAAGAAAACTTAAAAAAATTCTCTATAAGGTAAACACACCAGTAGTGGCCAGTGCTTCAGTAGTGGCACTCAGGGCCACAGACAGTCAAGGTGGGCCCCATGTCAGTTATGTCACCGGGCTCCCCCCCCCCCAAGAAAAAAGGAAGAAAGAAATAAAAGAAAATACAGAAAAACGGAAAAAAAAGTGAAAAAAAAAATCAAAACTGTTTATTAGAAACACAGTTAACTATATTTTAAGTGCCACAACAGTAAATACCAAAAGAATAAATTCTACTTTACCTTTACGTTTTCGCTTATTCGATTTTCAACCATCCCCCTCTTTTCCTCTCTTCCTTTTTCTTTCTTTCCTTTTTCTTTCTCTTTTTCTTTATTTTTTTCTATATTTCTGTTCCTTTTCTTTCTTTTTACGTCTGTGTCGTCGGGGCCTAGTTTCCGACTAGACTGACGTGGCTTCTCGTCGGGCCTGTGCCCACCCCCAAGAGCAATGGTGCACCCCCTAAAAATTACAAACCCCCCCCAAAATAAGAAAAATACCCTTTAAAACACCCCCTCCCCTAAAAAGTTCAATGACACAGTCTGCGCCATGACCCCCCACCCCCAGATAGGCACCCCTAAGTAGTGGCCACTTCAAGATTTATATTTTAAAAAATAGGATTCCTGGTCTCCCAATGTATTCAAAAGTGCATTAAACGTTCAGGAGGTATTACTCCTGTACGTTTGAATCCAATGAAAAACCTGGAATCCTAGTTTTTCAAATATAAACTTTGAAGTGGCGTCTACTGAAGCACTACTAAGCACTGGCCACTAGTGGTGTGTTTACCTTACTTGTTACTTCCTTTTACAAAAAAGGAAGTATTGTATTCGCGAAAAAATTTTCACCCAAAAATCAGCCTTAATTTCCATTTTGCTCACCCCCAAATGAATGTTGAGTTTTTTTTTTTCAACCCGACCACACGTGGATATGTGCCTAGGAACGTACAGACAACCGAAATATCCATTTTGGCGATCCCCGAGTTAATTACAACGAGTTTTCTCGTGACTTCTGTATGTACGTATGTATGTGAGTATGTGTGTATAAAAATATTGTCTAGCTCAAAGAGTTATTGACCAATTTTTCTGAAAATTTACATGAATATTCTTTATTCAATTATACTCTAAATGAACCTAACTCTGGGATGATATTACAGTCAAACTCCCTTATAAAGAGCCCTGATTAAACGAGAACTCGGATTTAGGGAGGAATTCTGAAATACTTCGTTGGTTCAATGTTAAGTCTACGGGAGCCTAACTCACTTTTAACGAGTGAACCCCACTTAAAGTGAGCGATATTTTTGTGATTCACAAAATTTCTACCGACTTCTAGCTCAGCTTATCTTTTTTTGGTAAATTTTATTTAACATTCTGAAGTCAAACGAAAGTTAGTGACAAACTTAATTTAAAAAGTTTACATTGGTTCTGGGACCCCTAGAACCCCAGAACGTATTGACCTAGGGTTCCTGATTAAGATATCGGAGGCCCTAGGCCAAGCATTTTTTCGGGGCCCACATGTAGCCAAATATTGCAATTTTGCCATTTTCTAAAACAGTTTTAGCCATTTGAGGCCCCCAAATAGCAGGGGCTCTAGATCACGGCCTAGTTGGCCTATTCAGTAAACAGGCCCTGAGCAGAGAAGAGAGCCCACGGCCCAGCTTCCCTGCGTGAAAACCAAACTTTGGCTCGGTGCAAAAAGTATCATATTGCTCTCCCTCGGTCACCTGCCACGGAAAGAAGGGAAAATTCCTGAAAGAAAAGGAAAAGATGGGAAAAAATCCTGAATCTTGACCGTACCGGAGGCCAGAGAAAGACAGACAAGAGACGTTTCTGGGTGGGGTCTAGAGGGGGGGGGGGGAGAATTGGAAATGGCAATAAAATTTTTGAACTTTCTTTTCATTCAATGTCAATTCATCAATTAGGTCAATTTTGTTAAATTTTTCCTTAAATCAAACTTTGTTTTTCATGCTTAAATTTGTTCTGGTCCTACAATAACATTTTTAAAACTTCAGTTTCACAAAATTTACAAAGGAAATCCCCAAAACTTGCGCTCTTCTTAATGTCACCCAAATTCACCTAAAATTGGGTTTTTGCAACATTCAGTTTTGAAAATTCTGGAACAGAGTCCCCAATTCAATCCCTAATTGTAACGTGATCAAAGATGGCCTAAAATTGCGTTTTTAGAAGGCTTTCCTTTTTGGAGAAAGCTCACCTCCTCTTTTTATTATCATTGACGAAGATTGCGTACAATTACGTTTTTAGAACTTTAATATCGAGATATTTTTGGAAGAATCCCTGACTCCTTCCCACAAAGGTGTCTCACAATCACGTGTGTAAAAACTTTCGAAAAATTTACGGGTAAGGTCCCCGAACCTTTCATCCTCCTAACATCACTGACGAACGTTTAAAACCACTATTTTGGGAATTCGAAAACTCCGGAGGAGAGTTCTTTACCTCGCCCTTTCATCTAAAATCATCCAAGGTGGCCTATTGCATTTTTAGAAGTTCAATTTCGGATATTTCCGGGGATAATCCCCGAACTCCGTTGTTTTAACATGATTGAAGGTCATCTAAAATTGCGTTTTTTGAACTTCCAATGCCAAAATATTTGTGGAAGAGTGTCACTGACCCCTTTCCATTACGTGACGTAAAAATTGCTTGCAATCGCGTTTTTAAAACCTCAATTTCGAAAAATTGACGGCAAAGGGCCCTAAACCCAGGGCCGCGCCGTCCCTATGTGCAAGGACGTGCGGAGCACGACGGTGCCAGAGTCAAAAAGGCGCCGAGCTCTACCAATCAAAAATGCTCCAAATGAGTGGAAAAAACTTCCAACCAAAAGAATAAAATTGAACTTTTCATTGTATCAAAGAGTAATGATGATATTATACTGCTCATTAAAACAAGCAATCCTACTCGCTGCCTTTCTTGAATGTTGATATTATATTACAATAACAACATTGCATACATGTTGACGCCGTCAAGATGATATTGATTTCATGCTGTCACCGTGAAGGTAATTTACTAATTACCTTGACAGGAAAATGTCAGGATACATTGACATGACAGTATGAAATCAGCATGTTTGCAAGGTGTTTTATCCATTTATTTATTTGTATTATTTTCACTTTAAACTCGAGAATTAAATTTCATTCTTTAATTATTTCTGTTATTCTTCAAGATAATTTTCTAACCTAAGAATATATTCTTAAAGCTGACATCTGATCGGAAATTTATATAAAGATATTAATAGTACTCGCAATTTAATTTAAAAAATGAAACTTTCTTCGTTTTGTGTAATACTTGACTTATTTTTTAAATTCATGCTTCTAATTGTACTATAAAGAAATAAAATGCCTAGTTAGGAATAATTGCGGAAGGTTTTATAGCACATTTAAGAGTAAAGATAGCAAAATAATAAATAAATAAATAAATACAATAAAGTATTTTCAAATGGATGTCGGCATTGAAAATATCCCATGGACAAAACATATGAATTTATCTTAAAGAATAACATAAATAACCATTGAATAAAATTAATCTTACTCGTGAGATTGAAGTGATAATACGAAATTCTGGGCTTCATGTCCTTTGTTTCGAAGTCTAGGAACGAAAAAAGTTATTTTCGGCCATTTCTAACATTGATCGCACATCGACTGCGATATGACTTGTTTAGTACTATATTAATAAACAAATGCAAATATCAGTCATTCATAAGTTATTCCTAAAACACTAAGCAACCAACTTAACGAGGCCTAAAAAATGCAACGTCACGTGCAACTCCTCTGAACCGACTGAATCGATGTGCCAGCAATGCGAGGGACGCTGGGTAGAAAGAACTGTGCGCATGCGCAAGCATCAACGAAGGTCCACCTGTTCTATTGTGTACTAATTACCTTAACGGCGACAGCATGAAATCAATATCATCTTGACGGCGTCAACATGTATGCAATGTTGTTATTGTAAGGTAATATCAATATTGATATTTTAAGATGAATGCAATGTTGCATACGTGTTGTTATTGTAATATTACTTTTTAATCTTTATGCAAGCTTTATGCAGTATGAAACACGTCAATATTGACGCCGTCAGTATGATATCAAGATCTGTCGAGGTTGATGCAAGAAACTTTGCTAGTAGGGATTGAGGCAGCATTAATGCAAGATGATTTTTCTTGCATGTCAACCTTTATGCAATACTAAGGCAAGATATTCTGCTTACTGGGTGCATACTCCACACAACATAAACTGGTGGAATAGACAATGAAAAGTCGTCGAATCTGGTCCAAACACTCGTCTATAACTGATCTAAAAACAGTCCCTAACTCGTCGAAATGTCCCCTCAGAACAGTCGAAAGTCATCTTGTACACGTCGAAAAGACGACTACAGTGGATAAAAAATGGTGGAATTAGATCAATAATGGACGATGTGCATAGCGTTAGGTAACGTCTCCAAGAACAGTTATAGATAATCTGGGGGTCATGGCACACTAACGAGGTACGGGGAGATATACCGTATCTCACGGTGAGCAAGACCCACACATTAAGGGGTAAACTCCCAGCTGGGCTGACGCCCAGCACGGGGACCTTCCCCGACGCAATAAGTACCAAGCGCGTCCGTAGCATGATACGACTATCGACCGCCGCACTCAGCCGTGCGGGGGGCCCGCTACGCGGACCCCCGGGCGGTGGAACCTAAGGCCTACGGCTAAGAGGTGGGGTGCGTGCGGAGAAAAGTTATAGATAATCTAAAAAACGTCTTCTAGGTGCGCTTATTAACGCAGCACACCTTTTTTTTTAAATTCTGGACCCTTAATTGTAATGTTTATATGACACATTACATTTTCCTTAACCTTTTTAACATTCACACATTTTTGTCTAATCTGCCAGTCCAATTTTTTAGTACTTATTGCAATTACACTATTAAACTTAAGACCTTATTTTCAATTTTTCATGTGTGCAAGCTTATCTTTTTATCCAACAGTCTTTTTTCCATATATCATTTTGAAACAGAAATCAGCAAGATGAATAGGCTTACCGAAATCAAGGCGCTATAAAAACAAAACGCTAAAATATCAGAAGTAAAAAGCGGTGCTGCTCAACGTAGGTTGAAGCACGTGCTTCAACACTAATACCATATCAATAAGTGTTGCCAAACATGTCAATTAATTTATAAATATCATCATTCTCATTAATTTTTTTTAATGAAGTTCTAGCCCTTTAATCGTTGTTCTACGAACTAATGAACTATTTTTAATTCACTTTTCGCAGTAATTAGCACCACAGCAATCCGCTCTCACCCATCACTGTTTGTGTTGATTCTACTGAACACTTCTATTCGACGTTTAGTAGACGACCTTTGTGGATGATCTAATTTATGTCTGTAAAGGATAACTAATAGATGTCCAATTATAGACGTTTAATAGAACATCTAGAAATAACGTTTATTAGTCGTAGAATAGATATCACCTTTAGATGTAGATGAGTATAGATGAGTTTCGACGAGAAATAGTCGTTTTATAGACGAGTGTGCTGTGTGAGACATGACCATTTTTTTTCATATTTGGAGTCGCAAATGCTATTTCGATATGTCTATATAATTTCACAAGGTTAAGCATCAAGAAATTTGCTATTTCCCATTTTGGTTCTTGCAGTGAATATGTTGTATTATAATTTATGCACCTCCGGAATGCTGAGTGAATGTTTTTCAAAAATATTCTTTAGAAGAAAAAAAAAACGCTTCTTAGGAAAACAAAGTGATTTTGATAAGAAAAAAATAATGATGTTGGGGAAAAACTTTAGTTTCTTTCCAAACGAAATCTTTGAATTAAAAATTTTCAGCTAATTGTTCAGCTACTCCGACCTCCGTTTTTTTTTTCTTTTTTCCTTATTATTTTTCTTTTTTCTAGTTCGTCTGAAAGTAAAATTGTCTTCAAAAATGCTACTCCCCCGATTCTCTCCCTCTCCCGCCGCCAAAAGCATTACGGAGCATCTTAAATTCTGCGTTCGAAAATCACCTAATAAAATTGCGTTTTTGGAGCTTCAATTTCGAAAGATTGCCGGCCCTAATGTTACCAAATATGGTCTTACAGTCGCGTTTTTAAGATTTCAATTTCAGAAAACATTCGGGCAAGGGCTTCCGAACCGCTTTAATTTAATATCATTAAAATTTAGGTTTTTAAAACATAACTTATTAAAACTTAAGGGAAATATCCTCAGAACTTCTTCTCCTAATATCATAGAGTACTGCTTACGTTTTTAGGGCTTTAATTTTGAAAAAATTTATAGGCGGGAGCTCCAAAATTTCCTTTCCTTTAAAAATCTTCAAACTTGTCTACAATTGCGTTTTTGGAAGTTCAATTTCAAAAAATTGGAGGGGAGAGGAGAAATTGATTTCTATCTGTTTTACAAAAAAAAAAAAAAAAAATCAGGTAGAATCCCAGAGTTCCATCTTTTATTCTAACGTCAATAAATGTGGCCTATAATCGCGTTTCAAGGCTTCAACTTCTACAAGTTTCCACGAAGCCCCTTGTACCGTTTTTCCCATAACACCACCAAAGACCGTCTAAAACTGCGTTTTTAAAGCTACAAATTTCAAAAATTTTAAAAAAGTTTTTTTTTTTAATGTGCCCCCCTAAAACTATTTTCTAGTTGCGCCACTGCTCCTGTTGTCATGTTTTGACAGGCATAACTGTTTTATTAATTATTTATCACTTAGAGATTAGATAGATACTCACAGTGGCGTGCACTTTGATGTTTCAAACATTTTTCTTTTTCCAAAATGCATTATTAGCATATCAGAGGAGTTGCTGAACTCCAAATATTTTCGAGATATAAAGTAAAAACGTACACCATATTCCGAAATTAAATATTAACACGTTATTTTTTTGAATAAATTGAGTTTCAAACGTATTTTTGTCCATTATATATTTATTTACAAAACCTCTTTCCAGGTGTTACCTATATTTTTCCCGAACGCCAGAGCATAAAGGCGCTCAAAAGGCATTTGCACGACAGCGTCGATCAGGCTTGGCGCGGCCCTGCCTGAACCTTCCTTCTTCCAAACATAGTCTGAAATTCCGTTTTTATACTAGAATTTCAGAAGAATTTCAGAAGCTCTCCCGAACCCTTGTACAAATATTATATTCACAATTAAATTCATTTTGCTAATTCTCTTTTTTCCGCATTGTGACGAAAGCTCCGGATTTCTATAGCTAAAGATCCCTTTTTAAACTATTAGCTGAATCCCCCCTCTCTCGCTATATTATATATGTATTTATATACATATGTGTGTGTCATTAAAAAATTGTGCAGCCGACAAACTCGAAAAACTGTACTACAAGTATTCGGAACTCCAGTGCTCGAATACGCTACCTTGTGGTGATTTACAAAACTGCCGATGGAACTAAAACATTGCCACGTTGCGTTCCACGTGTGTCTGTTGACGTAAACACAGGCAGTTTGTTCTGAGTATTTATTAACGCAATCGATGTGTCTTAGTTTGCTTTCAGCTACAAAAATTAATTCGTCCCTTAGTAGTATTCTCGAGCTTCTCAAAATAATGTTAGTTTTCCTTATTTCTTTCAAAAAAGTATTAAATGGTGGAAGCGTAAACAAGAAAACTATGGATTAACAAAATTGGATAACGTTATACCAGGTAAAATTTTTTATTGTTTTGTATGAATTTGTAAGAATATGAGTTTTTTTTAATCTTAAATTAATTAAACTAATCATATTTTACAGCAGCATTTAGTTGGAATGAGCTGTATGAAAAATATTTTCTTGAATTTATTATGGTAGAACAAAATAAAAATGTTTAACCGAGAAAGAATTTACTTTATTCCTTTTATTCTCAGCTGAAAGGTTTCGCCAAATTTGTTTAGGGTTATAGTTTTAGTATTGTGCGAGAAAGTAGCCTTGGCGAGATTTCGCGTTTTTAGTTAAACCATTTTTAATTTTTATCATGAGTGGAATAAAATGATAGTAAGATTACAGAATTCGATAAGTTAAAATAAATAATGGTCAATCAACTGAAAAGAAAACTACCACCATATATAAACTGTGAGTACACATTTTATTTATTTTGTTCTGAGTGAATTTGAATAAATATCAGTTTTTCAATTCGATGAAAAAAAAAAAAAACGAACTTAACAACATTGACTGGACACTTTTCCTTAACCTAATTCCACATAAATGATTTAAATAACCTTTGTTACGACACTATCCTACTGAAATAGACAGTATGCAAATAAATTTTCTTGAAAATATTTATCGCAGAACAGATTGAAAAATCCAGAAAGAACGTTAAGAATTTGAACAATAAAAAATAAAAGTTCGCCAAAAATCTGTTTATAGGGTTATGGTTTTAAAATTGTGTGAAAGAATAATGTATCTTGACAAGATTTCGCATATCAGGTAAATCATTTCCATGACGAATGAATTAAATGCATGATTTCTTTGGATATCCAATCATATAGTCATAGAAAAAAATTATATAGTGTTAAACGTTACTCTTGACAGTCTGCTACGTATGTGCACTATGTGACAAAAATGTCAACAAATGCCGGAAATGTCACGAAACTGAACTTAATATGTACTAATGTATAGAAAAAACGGTACAAAATGAAAATGCCGTTCGAAGCGAACCAAAAATTTATGAATTCCGAATTCTACATCGTGAAAATGGCTGCTTCAGAACAACTTACTGTGTGTTCTGCATTAATTGTTTACTTTCGTAATACTTTTTGGTTTCTAATCTCTTTCTGGGTCAGAATAACCAAAAGACTTTGAAAAATCTTTTCAAATGAATAAAGCGAAAAAATCATACATAACAACAAAAATCACAACACTTTTAGCATTTTCTTCGTTACCACATGCGTTTGTTTTAGTTTTTAAGTCGGCCATTAGACAGTGACTGCAGTGCCCCCTATAGTTCGTTGGAGTTGCGAATACATTAATTCGCAACTCCAACAAACTATAGGGGGCGCTGCAGCCACTGTCTAATGGCCGATGAAAAAACTAAATCAAACACACGCTGTAACATATAAATTGCTTCTAAACTTAGGAAATGATAGATATTTTTGTTCACATGTATGATTTTTTGTTCTTTATTCATTTGAAAAGATTTTTCAAAGTCTTTTGGTTATTTTGACCCATGTAGAAAGAGATTAGAAATCAAAAAGTATTACGAAAGTAAAAAATTATGCAGAACACACAGTGTTGTTCTGAAGCAGCCATTTTCACGATGTTGAATTCGGAATTCATAAATTTTTGGTTCGCTTCGAACGGCATTTTCATTTTGTACTGTTTTTTCTATACATTAGTACATATTAAGTTCATTCTTGACATTGCCGGCATTTGTTGACATTTTTGTCACATATATAGTGCACATACGTGACAGACTGTCAAGAGTAACGTTTAACACTAGATAATTTATTTCTATGACTATATGATATTGGATATCAAAAGAAATCATGCATTTAATTCATTCGTCATGGAAATGATTTACCTGATATGCGAAATCTTGTCAAGATACATTATTCTTTCACACAATTTTAAAACCATAACCCTAGAAACAGATTTTTGGCGAACTTTTATTTTTTATTGTTCAAATTCTTAACGTTCTTTCTGGATTTTTCAATCTGTTCTGCGATAAATATTTTCAAGAAAATTTATTTGCATACTGTCTATTTCAGTAGGATAGTGTAGTAACAAAGGTTATTTAAATCATTTATGTGGAATTAGGTTAAGGAAAAGTGTCCAGTCAATGTTGTTAAGTTCGTTTTTTTTTTTTTTTTCATCGAATTGAAAAACTGATATTTATTCAAATTCACTCAGAACAAGATAAATAAAATGTGTACTCAGTTTATATCAGATATTTTTGATGTTACGCTGTTGCGGATGACGATTCCAAATGATGAATTACGCAAATAAAAAAATACACATAACAAACTATTTGTTTATCCCAAAATGAACACATGGAACGCAATGTTTTGGTTTTGTCGGCAGTTTTGTAAATCTCCGCAAGGTAGCGTATTCGAGCGCTGGAGTTGCGAATACAATTTTTAGTAGGGGGCCCAAAATCGGATTTCGCGGCTTTTTGGTTTATCTATGGCCAATATTAATTACACTAGTACTAATAATAATTAAATACTAGTACTACTCTATATTGACTCTAGCTCACAGAGTAAAAACATTCTTTTTGTGTATGAGTAGATTTTCACAGGGATTCAAGTGAAACACGG